>NW_010291904.1:0-34921 GCF_000700745.2 Antrostomus carolinensis | reverse complement strand
CCCCCTGCAGCCCATGGAGGTCCATGGTGGAGCAGATGTCCCCCTGCAGCCTGTAGAGGACCCCACACTGGAGCTGGTGGATGTCCAAAGGAGGTTGTGACCCCGTGGGAAGCCCACTCTGGTGCAGCTTCCTATCAGGACCTATGGCCCCATGAAGAGAGAAGCCCACACTGGAGCAGGTTTGCTGGCAGGACTTGTGACCCCGTGGGGGATCCGTGCTGTAGCAGTCTGTTCCTGAGGACTGCACCCCATGGAAGGACCCAGGCTGGAGTTCATGCAGGACTGTCTCCTGTGAGAGGGACCCCACGCTGGTGCGGGGGAAGGAGTCCTCCCATGAGGAGGAAGGAGCAGCAGAAACAACTTGTGATGAACTGACCCCAACCCCCGTCCCCTGTCCACCTGTGCTGCTGGGGGGAGGGGGTGGAAATTGGGAGAGGCTGGGAAAAAGGGAGGGATGGGGGGAGGTGTTTTAAGATTTGGTTTTACTTCTCATTATCCTCTTGTCTGGTTGGTAATAAATTAAAATTCATTTTTTCCCCCAAGTCGTGTCTGGTTTGTCCGTGCCAGTAACTGGTGAGTGATCTCTCTCTGTCCTTATCTCAACCCATGAGCCTTTCATTATATTCTTCTCCCACCTGTCCAGTTGAGGAGGGGGAGTGATGGAGTGGGCTTTGGTGGGCATCTGGCATCCAGCCAGGGTCAACCCACTACAAAATACTAAAAACAAATATTCAGGATGACAGCTCTATGATGCAGGCATGGACTGTACTTCATAGGTCAGTATTTTAAACCTTAAAGTTTTATAATCAGTTGACGCCAAAACTGCGTGCCAGCTGCTCCGGAGAGGGGTGGAAGTCTTCTCCCCGCAAACTCCAGAAATATGTTCTTGCCCTCTCCCCTACACTGGCATTAAAACCCCACACAGCAAGCCAAATTAGAAAATTGATCGGGCAGGAACCTAACCCCTCAAAAACAAGACAAGACTTAGTTTTCAGTATCAAGGTATCAGTTTCAGTATCAAGTACTACTGCCAGGACAAGGGAGACATTCCTGTCTCCTTTAGCCAGTTTGGGGTGGGGGATGAGTTGAGCAGGGGAGGAAGAGCAATCATGGAACTACAGCATTACAGTCTGAACAGACTTTGTTTCTGTTCACATTTCTCTCTTTAGACAAACATTTTTGAAGATGGACAAAACAGACTGGCATTTGTTGGTGAAAATTCTCAGTCTGTATTAGTTTTCATTTCTGGTAAATTACTTTCTGGTTTGCGGATGAAGAGAAGCTTTAAGCTCTACCTTTACAGAAACTGTTTTGAAAGCGTCTCAGACATTTGAAGCACATAATTTTTAGTAAAACAGAAAAAGAAAATACTAACTGAAAACCTAAGCAAAATGTTTGGACAAAGTTTAACATATGAAGACCAACTGGCACTTAATTATACTAATCCTGTTCCTGTATCTCAAGACTAAGCAGTGTTGTTAACTTTCTCTTTATTCCTTTAGCTATTCTGATATTTGATATCAGAAGTTATTGAATATTATTGAATAGAAAGCTAGCTGTATTTTTTTCCCCACTGGAAAATGTATTTGATATTACAGAACAGAGAAAATATAATGTGAAAACCAAGCATCTCCTGATGATATACGTATTTCTATACCACTGTGCAGATAATGTGTAAAGGCTATTTTAATACAGTCGTGATGCTCAACACTTTCTGATTCCTTAAACCACTGTTTGGTGAACTGTTATTAGTTAAAATAAAAGCCTATAAATATATATTACATGAAGCAATGTAGTTGTGAAATATCTTACCATCCAATTTACATTATGTTTCACTGTGGCTGTAACATTGACATCAGTCAATCCCTAAAGAATTAGTTTAACTGGATCTAATTGTAGGGTTCAGCTGTAAAGACAAAGACCAACACAATGGGTTCCACTCATTTTTTGAAACCAGACAACAGGGAGATAGAACATCTCCAAAATCAATCCAAAAATCATGCAGCAATTTCTAAAAGGTCAAAGGACTCAAAAATCTGTTTATTTCTTCTTTAAGAAGATAATAAATTGGTCAGGGATGCAGACTGAGTGAATTCCTGGTCTCCGCTGCTTAATTTGCAATGTGACATAGTTCCTAGTTTCAGACTGGCTTCGGAGGGACAGTGAAATACAGGAATCTCATTTACTAGAAACACGAACAAATGGCTAGTCAGAAAGGGCAACTTTGCTTTTAAGATTACACAAGTACTCCAAGACAATCCTTCCTATAGCAGGACTTCTAAACTCCTCAGTCAAACACTAGAAGGGAGAGGGAAGATGGCCAAATGTGGGCAGAGAAGTGGTTATGGAAATAAGAACTTAATTGCCTATATAATCACACACAGACAGAATCACACAGAATCGTAGGGGTTGGAAAGGACCTCAGAAGATCACCTACTCCAACCCCCACTGCCAAAGCAGGTTCCCTACTGCAGGCTGCACAGGAAAGTGTTCAGGCAGATTTTGAACATTTCCAGAGATGGAGACTCCACAACCTCTCTGGGCAGCCTGTCCCAGTGCTCCATCACCCTTACAGTAAAGAAGCTTTTCCTGAAGTTTGTGTGGAACTTCTGGTGTTCCAGTTTTTGCCCATTGCCCCTTGTCCTGTCCCTGGGCATCACTGGAAAAACCCCAGCCCCATCCATTTGGCCCCCGCACTTCAGATATTTATAGACATTGATAAGGTCCCCTCTCAGTCTTCTCTTCTCCAGGCTGAATAGTCCCAGCTCTCTCAGACTCTCCTCATACAGGAGATGATCAGGCCCATAATCATAATATTTCACTAAAAACAACCATTCTTTAAATTAAACATATTACCAACAGGTATCCTGTCTCAGTATGGTCACACATCTGGGCAACATCTTCCACATGGTTGGTTCTGCAAGACAGTACTTGCCACACTTGCCTTAAGTTATCCTTGTCTAACAAACATACAAACTCTGCTGCTTGTGTGACAGTGATGAACTCTTTCTGAGAGTTGCACTCCCCTAAGGGATCTGGTTAACGTTGTGCATCAAAGGAACTGGCAGCTGAAAATAATGTTTCCTTCAAACAACTATCAACACAACACAGTCATACTGGCAAAGCTAAGGAGCAAATGACAAGCAAGGTCCCGCAAGCAAGATCTCTTCTTTGGGGGAGGTTTCTCCTCTCATACTTCTCCCCCAACAAAGGTCAGCAATACTGCATTAAGACATAGGGGAATACCACCATTTTGGCGTGTGTAGCATCTGACAGGCTTAACGTAAAATCTGGACTCTGTTCAGACACAGAGCTTCTGAGGGTACATCCACATTAGCTTTTTAGCACAGATAAGGAGCATGCTTTTGAGGTGAATCTCCCAACTGTCGCAATTTAGCATGCTTCAGTTCACATCATGAATAGATTGTGGAGCTCACAAACTGAATTTCTCTCAGATAAGAACTAAGCCAGGAGAACATGCTTACACATACCTGATTCATTTTAGCTGCTAATGGACATTCAGCCCATGATCCAGAATAGAGCTAATCTGAAGTACATTTCCAGACAAGTGAGTTGGGTCCTCAGCACCAAATAAACACAAATCCTCTTCCAAGTAAGTCCACTCCCCCTCTCTCCCACTGTGACACACTCTTTGCTAATGCAGGCAAAATTGAAGTATCAATATTCACTTTTTTCCCCAGTTGGTTGCAAATTTTATTCAGATGTTCAAATTACAGGACACATTTCACGTTATGTGTAGCAGTCCTCAGCATAGCATCAGATGTATAAACACATTGTGTATTGCATGCAACTCAAAATTCAAGTGTTAAAAATAAAAATAATAATTAAAAAAAATCAAGAATTCTAAAGCACAGTAAAAAAAACAATGAATCACAGTTCATATTGTGCATGTGATACCTGAAACTCAGCTGTGAAATATTACTTTCAGAAATTTATTATATGCTCTCTCTGATGTTTGTAACTGTCCTACCCACAAAAGCAAAGAGTGAAGATGTATTTTCCACGAGACTCTTCCTGCCTAATGATCTTTTTTTCAATTTGGTGGCAACTGGTCACGTACAGATTCTGTTTCCCTTCATTTATAGAGGAGGGTTTTTTCCTGCCTTTTAAGCTCTTCCCACAGACTGCCACACTGAGCTTTTACAACACTAGTCTGAGTCCTCTCCTTTTATTTTCCTGTCCCAGTCTGAATCTCTCCATTCATTTTATCACAGTTTCTTAGCTCTCTCATGTCTGTCTTTTTCCATAGAGCCACTTAGTTGTACAGTCTTGTGCAGAGAAAGCAAAAGCACTCACTCAGTTTTGCAATTCTTTTCCTCTTCCTAGTCTTACCCTTATTAAGGATACATGCACACGTGTGTGTGCCTATTTCTGTTCATGGGTATTAAATGGAATCAAATAAGAAATAAATCATTCAACACCAGATCAAAGTCCTCCATTCAAATTATATTTGGACAATAAAGAATTACAAAATAATGAATTTAGCATTAGCAAAATACTGCTGTCTGCTTTTTGTAAATGCTTTTCAAAATGCTTCTGAGCAATCAAGCATTTTTCTCCTACTTCCAGTTATTCAGTTCACTCTATAGTTTCAGAAATGCCACTTCCCAAAGTATAATATATGCTACTCAAATAGTAAAGTCCATGAATCTAAAAACTTGCATTCAAAAAAGTACTGAAATACACTTCAGGAGAAGTGAGACTGCAGTGATTTATACATAGAGTCAGAACACAATTTTTCCTCCCTTCCGACAGAAGGAGGGCTGGGGGCAGGATGAAAAGACAAGAGCTGGACATTATCAGAGATTAACAAGCTTAAAACCGATTAACTGAAATTGCTTTACAGAGAAATCAGCTACATAGCCTAATCAGTTATTCTTGCTTTTGCACCTTTTGAGTGCACCTTATGAGATCATACAAGGCCCTGAGGAGTGTCAACTACTTTATTTTCCTTCAGAAATATATGACTGGAAAGGATTACTTGGACACTGAACTGATCCTCCACAATCTCAAGCAATTAAGATAGACTTATTAAGTCCAGAATTTTCTGCCAAAACATTAACTCTGGGTCCATTTGAGTTCAACACATCTACAAGTCACATAAAATATTCCAGCACCATTTAAAAAATATAAAGTGTATAGTACAAAAATCAAAACCCACATAAATAAATATGCTCCTGGAAGAAGTATCTGAGCAATATCAAGGGTGTTAGCAATGTTGTTAATAATAAGTGTCCTGATGTGTGTAGAAATCAGAAATGGATGAGCTGACCACCTCACCTCAAACTGCCAACTGGCTTTCCTGTGTATTTGCCAATTTTCTTTAAAGATACTCTACTAATCTTCCACATCAGGGTGAAATTAAGCCAATTGAGGATTTGGGATAGCATGAGTACAAAGACTATGTTGTCCCTGGAAGTCCAAGCATTTCTGTTTTGCCAATTCCCCTCTCTGTACTTCTTGAAGAGAAGGCGTATTTTCTGTCCTGCTAAACACTGCACTCACTGCACCTGAAATACTTTTGTTGCGCTCATGACTCAGGGCAAAACCCACGGGCCCTACACAACCAGCAGGAGTAAGAGATGCAGAACAGCAGATGGCTTCTATTGGTAATTCGTGAGTTCTTCACAGATGCAACAACTTAGCACACTGATGAACTTACCCTGTCAAACTCGGATCTGCAGTTTCCCTTTCAGTATTCAGGGTAGCTGAAACTCTCATTCTAACCTCCATTTAGGTTACCTCTAATGAGCAACTCCCAAATAAATCTACATTCATATTTTGACCTCCTGTGCACTTGCTGGATGAAAAGCACTACAAAAATAATTTCATATGTACAGCTACAAATCGTGTTCCATAATATTCTTGTGAAATAGATAAGATGGTGACTGTCGAAATGGCTAAAAAGTGTAGAAAAATGAAGGTTTAAGAACAAATTAGCAAAGATGCTCTGAAACAAACAGTTCCAGTTTTCAACTCATATTTTTGTAATAGACAAGGTACAAATTTCAAGTGTACTTTAATGAACTAGAAACTTAGCCTCTTTCTAAGTATTATTGTAAACCTCAACTGTTGGGAGAAAAGAAAAAAAAAAAATACTGCATTTTGCCCAACCTTAAAGATAATATTTTGGTTCCTTCTAAAGTTAAATATATTTTACTTCTTCAGTTTATGAGTCATTACTAACTAGTATACACCATTTTTATATGGCTACACTGCACAATAAAGTAAAAAAAAAAAGGTAGCTGTCCCAAAAAGCCAAACATTATATAAATGAAGGAAATGTAATTATTTTCCTGATATTTCAATGAAATTAGGATTGCTAAAAGCATTCTATGTACTGTCATAATTACCAGTAATAACATACAAACTAATGCATTGCTGCAATTTTCAGTCCATTACTTGTAGATTTGTCATTTGTTATTTCTATCTTACAAAAATAAGTTAAGCATTTTTATACTTAAAGCAAGAATTTATCAACACAAACATAGCAATTATTGAATCTCCTATAAGCCAAAGGTAAAGAATGTTATTTCTTTTAAGTGAGGTCTCAAAGATATCTGGTGACCTTCATCATTCATAGTGACTGCCGTGCAAGACACTAGTCGGAAGAGAAATTTCATATTTTACCGACTACTTTAATAAAGCCTACAACGCTGTGTCTACAAAATACCTGAATAAGCAAACAAAACCTCCTAATACTCCTCAAAATGCAAACAACTCTTTTCTTATGGAGCAGGCGAAAAGTCATGCAAGTTGCAACATACCTTTTACTACATTTTGGGGAACAAAACTGTTGTTCTATTCATGTAAGGTAGCATAGCATAAACATAGCATGCACAGGACACTAACTACATGGGTTACTCGTGTCATGAAGAGTGTGCCAGACCGCATTAGTGACACAGGGTCTTATCCCATCATTCTGACATCCATAGAAACCTCAACACTGCTCCTATTCCAGTCAATACAACTGAATAGGCTTAAGAGAAGGTATCAGCTTTAGTACTGCCAAGCTTTGTTTGAACAGTAAGCAAGAGAATCTGGGAAAGAAACAGGCTCATACTTGAGTCTTGTCTCATTTTTAAAAAATAACAACAAAAAAATCACAAAGCCACACAACAGACAGTGCAGTATTCTCAGACCACTGTCAACAGTACACAAAGAAGCCTTTTAAATACATTAGAACAATTACTTACAAGCATTTTTACCATCAGATCATTTGGATTACAATTTTTTTACAAGAAATAAAGGGCAAAAAAATAGAAATCCAAGCATTACTCTTCATTTAACCCTACTGACGCTCTGAGTTCTGGACTAAGTTAAGACTAAGTTTGATCTCTTACATGTATGTATGAACACACACAGATGTCTCAATGCCCTGCCTTTCATTTCATTTTATTTTCTGACAAACTATGCTTTACTGAAGCCTCTTTAGTTGATAATTACCTATCGTCCTCTTTGAGTATGGCTAAATGAGAATGAACGGAGATAAGGGCAGGCAAGTTCCAAGTGAAACCAATAAACTAATAATAAAAAACTGAAATAGAAAACTGATCTCAGTGAAGAGATCAGAGGATGAGGGAGCTGGGAAGGAGAATCTCTCTCCAGTGAGACAGAGAAAGGGCCTTCCCTTTTTTCTTAACACACAGATTATGACACCATTACCCACAGCATTCTCCTGGAGAAACTTGATGCTTATGGCTTTGATGGGTGTACTCTTTGCTGGGTGGAAAACTGGCCGCATGGCTAGGCCTAAAGAGTTGTGGTAAATGGAATTAAATCCAGTTGGCAGCCAGTCACAAGTGGTGTTCCCCAGGGCTCAGTGTTGGGGTCAGTCTGTCTAATATCTTTATCAATGATCTGGATGAGGGGATTGAGTGCACCCTCAGTAAGTTTGCAGATGACACCAAGCTGGCTGGGCATGTTGATCTGCTCAGGGGTAGGAAGGTTCTGCAGAGGAACCTGGACAGGCTGGATCGATGGGCCAAGGACAATTGTATGAGGTTCAACAAGGCCAAGTGCTGGGTCCTGCACCTGGGTCACAACAACCCCATGCAACAATACAGGCTTGGGGAGGAGTGGTTGGAAAGCTGCCCATCAGAAAAGGACCTGGGGATACTGGTTGATAGCCAGCTGAATATGAGCCAGCAGTGTGCTCAGGTGGCCAAGAAGGCCACCAGCATCCTGGACTGTATCAGATATAGTGTGGCTGGCAGGACTTGGGAAGTGACTGTGCCTCTGTACTCGGCCCTGGTGAGGCTGCACTGCAAGTACTGTGTTGAGTTTTGGGCCCCTCACTACAAGAAGGACATTGAGTTGCTGGAGCATGTGCAAAGGAGAGCAATGAAGCTGGTGAAGGGCCTGGAGCACAAATCTCATGAGGGGCAGCTGAGGGAACTGGGGTTGTTTAGTCTGGAGAAAAGGAAGCTGAAGGGAGACATTATTGCTCTCTACAACTACCTGAAAGAAGGGTGTAGGGAGGTGGGTGTTGGTCTATTCTCCCAGGTAACAACTGGTAGGACAAGAGAGAACAGCCTTAAGTTGTGCCAGGGGAGGTTTAGATTGGATGTTAGGAAACATTTCTTCACTGAAAGGGTTGTCATGCATTGGAAAAGGCTGCCCAGGGAAATGGTGGAATCGCCATCCCTGGAGGTATTTAAAATATTAATAAATGTGGTGTTTAGCGTGAGTGGTGGACTTGGCAGTGTTAGGTTTATGGTTGGACTCTATGACCTTAAAGGTCTTTTCCAACCTAAATGATTTTATGATTCTATGTTTTCTGGTCTGATTCAAGTTGCAGAAAAATATGGGCCAGCCACAGACCAGAGAAGATTTTAGGCGGGGACGGAATTCGTTACCTACTAAACTGAAAACCAAAATGTTCAACTTTAATAACATAATAAATAAACTTGGTACCAGATAACTGTTCTGCATTTATCTTGCCATAATAAAAAGAAAATTGTTTTCCATCTACCCTCAAATTCTCTTGCTTACATACCTGAAATTTCTGTAGCATTTTTGTAAACATCAAATAACTGCATTCTCCATAGCTACATCTGTCAAGCAAGATTCCACTAACAAGAGGCAATTTATTTAAGGCCTTGTTACCCAAAGTCCTCCCTTTACCCAGGCCATCCCTCAAAATAATCCATCACATGCACATGTATCCCTAGCACAGCTGAGCTATTTTTAGTGTCAGTATTAGTACTTTTTGTGTATCTAAGTGAACAGTACTATGTTACTTGAAAAAAGAAAGAACAGTACTCTAAACGTAAACTTTTATTCATATTCATTTTTCCCTGGAATTACCTTTTAATTGTCTTTAAAGAGATAAACAAGAAGTTATAATGAAAAAAAAAATACTGATTACGTTATATTTTAAATAATTTTAGACATGACTTCATAAAAATATATATGAAATAATTATCCATATAAACAACAGAAAATTATAGGAGAAGCTGAGTGTGTCTTCATAATATAAAAGCAACATAGAGCAAAGAGGAAAATAATCCAAGTGATCTATTGTGTGAGAAAGCAAGCCTTTGCAGAAACAAACAGAAGTCTACCTGCTGAAGGTCCAATGTAATGGTCACATAATGATATTCAATTCCATTCTGGATACTAGGGCTTTGCCACCAAGTGTTCTTGCCATCAATTGCATTTGTTATCGGATGTCGTTCTGTTAGGAGAAATACATAAATATATTTCAAAATTATTAGGAGATTTAAATGTTTTTAGACCTAAAATCTAGATTTTAATATAATTACAGAACTCATGAGGCAGCACCTTAAAAAAAACCCAGGAAATTATTTTTTCTCTTGGGGCACAGTCATGCTTATTATTACTGGAACACTCATCTAACGTTAGCTGTTTATTTTTGGTTAGTATCACAAGAAGGTGATTCAGAACACCTAAATGCACTTGGAGGCTCTCCTGATTCTACAGAAAATGAAGGCATCTAAATCAAGTTAACACTTCCTACAGACTTCCAAAGTTTCAAGTACTGTAAAGTCATTAAATGTTGCAACAGAAAAACAAATCAGGCACCTGAGATATAGTGTGCAAGGAAAATAGAGATTAAAGTAACAGTGGTACTTGCATTTATAAGACATTTCTAAGCACATATGGAAATAATTCAGGAAATAAATCAGAAATTATTACAGAGGAAATGATTCAGAAATCATTACAGAATATATTTCTCAAATGGAAAATTGTCTGACTCATACACACACATATAAAGAAAGTTTGCATTATTATAATCCATATCAAAGTCCAAGACGTCTACATTTACCCTGCTGCGGTGTCCCAAACAAATCCTGAATAACAGGGATAAGAATTTATTTACAGAATTTAATTTTTCCCGGATTTCAAGATTATCTAAATTACTGAACTTTGCTCACAGAGTATTTTAATGTTATTTAGACTGAAAAAAATTGCACTCAACACTTCCAGGTTACTTTTTTGTGGTCAATTCATATTTCTCTCCTGAACAAAATGGCGAACAACACAACCTCACTTTTAAAAGGTAAAAGAATCTATATTTTGGAATCCCTAACTGCCTAAAGCAAGTCTGTACATCATATGCTAAATAACCCAAAGGAAATTCAAATACACTAGGTTTCCTCTGTGCGAGTTCTGTCTGCAAGAAAATAACAAGACAGGAGAAATCCTACCCTCTCATTAAGGATGGCTTTCTACACTGACAGGTTTTCTTCATGTAAAACTGGAATATGCTTCATTACTAGCCAGAATTGCAAATAATTAATTCATGATCTGATTAATTTACTTGTTATTTTAATTATTCTTTAAATCAAGCAGCCAGATTGATAGTCTTTGTGTCTCTGTTTTTTTGCTACATCAACCACCTGTGGAGGACAGGAGTACTAGCTCATTAAGGAAAGCCAGAATGTCTGAACATATCTAAGATACAATTAAAGTGCTTTGTGGGAGTGAAGGAAGGCATAAGCCCTCAAAATTAAAAATGCCAAAAAATTCATTTAAATATCCAATTATTCAGTGTCATTAGTGGGCATCAACATTTACAAGTTAGAATACTGGTGCTACAGGTGATGTTACTAGTAGCTTTATCTTTATATTCAAGAGAAAAGCAAAACACACCTATGCTTTACATGTTGTCAGTTCCCACAGCTCCCATAATTTTCACAAATCTTGGCTTTAAATAAGTGCTAGCAAAAATCTTCTCTAAATCAGACTCCGAGCTCCTTGGTGATTGTGACAGAAGCTGTCTAATTGGAAATTTTGATGTAAGTCTCTTCAGATGAAATTGATATAAAGGTAAATCATGAGAAGGAGGGTTGGGAAATGAATCAACAATTAACTGTAATCACTATTATGAAAGTTTAATCATAATAAATTTGAAAACACTGATTAATTGCTGTCATGTTTTGCCTATTTAAAAGGAAAGGGAAAATAATACAATATTTGCAAAAAGGACTGGATTGCAAATGCAGTTCAAGGAACAGTCTCCCTGACGGATGGCAAGGGGGAGAACTTACAGAGTGAGCCCATGAAACTGTGCTCTTTAATTTGGGCTCACGTGTGATTAACTAGGGAATTTGTGTTCATTTCCTACTACAGTAATTAAGGGGAGGCACTCCAGACTCACACATTCCAGGGAGATCATTTAAAGTCTGGTTACATTACATGGTTGTCCTATTAATGAGCCATCTCTGTTTAAATACAGCACTTCCTTCTGCCAAATGAACATTTAAAAACCTTGAAATGAGATGTGGTTGGCAACAAAAGACCAGATATTATGAAGCTGGGAAGATTCAAGTTTTTAAGAGGGTAGGAATGAGGGGAAACACAAATATAAATCATTCAGCTGAGGTTTTTATATATATACACAAATGTATGTCTGTGTATGTACACATACATTAATGTACACTGTCTGATGTCATAGGTAGGACATGGGAACAAAGCAGTCCAGCTCTGGTTTAGGTTTTGTTTTTGAATTTAACAAACTTGATATAGAAAAAAACTTGCTCGTGTCTCTAAATACCCACCTATTATAAAGAAGGGGAAGTATCTATTGCACAGCCTTGGCCAGTCAGAATGGTTCCACAAGCCCCTGAAATCTCTGAGTGAGACACACTACTACAACGTAACGTATCATTTGAATGCTTGTATTGTCACAAAATTCTGTAAACTTAGAATCACAGACTGGTTTGGGTTGGAAGGGACCTTAAAGATCATCTAGTTCCAATCCCCCTGCCATGAGCAGGGACACCTTCCACTAGATCAGGTTGCTCAAAGCCTCATTCAGCCTGGCCTTGAACACTCCCAGGGAGGGGGCATCCACAACTTCCTTGGGCAACTTTCCTCAGAAGGTGACATTTACTACAATTAAAAAAGGCGTTAACACTTGGAAACTATCTTAGGAAAAAAAAAAATAGGTTGCAACTGTGTTCAGACAAATGAAGTAGTCTATACTGGGGCAATTATAATTAGCTTCACAAATACAAGACGGGGAGTAAAATGGATAGATACCTATTTTGCAGGAAAGCATCTGGGGATTATAATGGACAACTAGCTATGTATCTCTCAGTGGTGTCACACCATTAAAAAGGGGAAATATCTAAGTAAAACTTATAAACAGGAATATATTCTGTTCATTCTGAAGCAGACCTGCATCTTTATGCACTGCTGGTAAGAGCTTAGTTGAATCTTAATAAAGATGAAAACCTTTAGAGAGAATTCAGAGAACTGTAATTTGTACAGTTAAAGAGTTCTAGAAAATACAACCTATGAATAGAATGAAAGAAAAGAGATAACTTTGTGTAGAAACTAAATAGAGAAGCAATACCATCAACCCTCAACTAAGTAAAAGAAAAAAGGAATAATCCAGTCCTTGTATTGACTGAAGTTAGGAAAAAGGTAACATGAATTTCTGCAAGGAAGATACATATTAACTATTAGGAAAAGACTTTGTAGTAGGTAAAATAACTCTAGGAATGGTGGCCTGGGAAGGAAGTTTCTAAGGAGAAGTTAAACATGCTTCTGTCTGGAAAGCAACAGACAAAAAGCCTGTCTAGAACTAGCAGATTAGATGTTGTGGGAGCTTTTTTTTCCCCTCTGGTTTTAAGCACATGCTTAAAAGTTCTTTTTCATGAGGTGTAAGTATATCTGAGCTAGGTTTTAGAGGGAAACAGCTGGAAAAAAATAGAAATTGTCTCTATGCTTCTGTGGCTGTGCTTCTTCTAACATTATATCTATTTCTTCAAAAACTGTCTTAAGTGTCTCTACACCTTGTACCATCTGCAGTGCCAATATACCCACAAAAATCTAACAACATTAATGCTATTCATGTCTTTCACTGCAATTCGCATGAAATTAGACTTGTATGACTTAACTAAGAATTTTTTTTTAGTTCAGATCTTCCCAACTATTAGAAACATGCGTTTCTGAAGCAGATGATAACAGATTGATACTTGAAAACTGATTTTGCTTCTGGGTAGTCTTAAAAAAAGCAATGTTAGCAAAGATCAATTTCAATATGAAACACTAAGCAATTAAGCCAAGAAGTGCTCCCTTTTCTTATCTTCTTTTTGTTGCCTCAGTGAAGCTGGATTAATATAAAACAAAGAAGAAAAGTATCCCAGAACACAATAAAATTAAAGTGGAGTTGGCCTTAAACTGAAATTTCATATGCTGCTTAGATCGGC
Organism: Antrostomus carolinensis; assembly: GCF_000700745.2. Taxonomy (NCBI): domain Eukaryota; kingdom Metazoa; phylum Chordata; class Aves; order Caprimulgiformes; family Caprimulgidae; genus Antrostomus; species Antrostomus carolinensis. Next base: position 21,215 of record NW_010291904.1, on the reverse strand, counting down.
CAAAATGTTTGAATTCAACATGTAGGCATGCAGGTAAAAGTCATCTGGTTTTCATTCATGGTCACTATGTATGAATTCAAAACCAGCTGTAGATACTTGATTTTTCTAAATCTGAATTTAGATGCTCCACTTTAAGGATGTGAATTAGAAAGTTCAGTTTGAGGAGTACACATAACAGATACAGATTCTGAAATACCAATGGAAGAGATGGGTAACCCACCTTAAAAAGAAAGAGACAGGCATTTCATAGTAATTGGGCCAGTGACCTACAGTTTTGTTTACTGAATATCTACAAACTTTGGAAAAAAAATCTTTTTAAAGGAACAAAATAAAAATGGCACACGTACGATGTGGAACTCTGCTCCTTTGATCACAAATACGGCACTGAGGGTTCCTTGCAGGCTGTCCAGGTACATGTTCAACAAGTTTGCAGTACATTTCCCGACCATTTTCCCCACAGGTAGCATTGGTTGTGATGAGAGCATTAGTAGCCAGGTTCAGCACTGCAGGAAACAACCCTGCAAACAAAATAAAATAAAATCATAAACAAAAGCAACTAAGGTGAATTTAGCAGCACAATCATAAATGAATATAACACCTTTTATGACATTAAAGCAAAAGGCATAATTTTCAACAACTACGGAAGTAATGAAGCACAGAAAAGCACCAAGAAGTTTGGTTTTGAATCCAGAGTTTAGACATCAGAATAAAGCCATTATACTGATGATTTCCTCCTCATTCCCTTCTAAAATTCAAATTGGTACCCTCTGGTTATATCTTGAACAACGACAGGATGCCAAAGGAGAAAATAAAGTATGGAAACATACAAAGCATCATAAAATCATTTTTTTCATAATCAAACCTTGTGATATTGTCCAATTGGACATTGAAACATTGTATGCAAATTACCTATAGAAACTCTTTATTATTATTCTTTTCTGCTTACATCTCCATAGGAAAGCTGTTCCTTCACAGACTGCATCACTCGTATTACACTATATTACTATTCTGCTTAGGACCTCATAGTCACCCTTGTCATCAGAGGAGCTGAGTAATTCCTGCAGCAACATGAATAGCATCTGTCTTGTGTGGCTTCCTTTTCCACAAGAAGAGGAAAATGTATGCAACATTATATCTTTTATGGCAGTACTGTTGTTATTTTCTTTCAGGTGCACATGCTGAGTGATGTATTATAATTCTTATTCACCACAGCACTTAAGCAAATGTCTTAGCGCTCTGCTTAACCGAGTTCCATGTAGCAGTAAACTATAAAGATTAGAAACCATATGAAGAACAATCATTAAAGCAGGTTACTCTCCTTCCACTAAATACTGATCAAAACCTTTGAGCCACAAAAAAATTGATCCATGGAGACAAAGTGATATGATAGGCTGAATGTACACATTAGCCCTTCACATTGAATCAATCAGTTTTGCATCCTCATAAGTGTAATTTGCCCTGGCTGCAGGTTAAACCAAAACAATAAAAAACTCTGAGGTATGGATTGGGATAATCTTCAGATTTATTTGATGATAATTGCCACTGCCCCCAAACCTACCCTTCTGCAATTCATTTAACTTCTAACCTCATTATATTATTATAAACTTAAAATAAGGCTTTAATCAAAACTGAATCTGCAATTATTGTACATTGATAAAGCTCACTTTATAATGTCTTTCCTTTTCCTCCTCCGTAGATGGACAACACTATTCAACTGACTTCTTTCAGTTCTTTAACTCCAGTCTCCTGCTTGTCTTTGCAATTAACCTGTATGCCATTTAATTACCAAGCTTGGATGGTCATGCTACAGTTGTCCTCTGACACTGTGAGTTAGTGACTTTCACGCTCACTTTAAAACCATGTTAAACATACTGCTTGAGCAAGGCAACCATTAGTTACTAACCTGTCCAATTTGTATAGTCAATCAATAGTTTAGATTTTATTGATCATGTAGTTTGCTTCTTCTGTATAGATTAAAGCCCATTTTCATCACATTTTTAAATCTATACAGTTGCTCTTGTATTTTTATTCAATGTATTCAGTGATATTTACTGCATTCTACAATGGGCGCACATGGTAAAATCTGTGAATGCATTAGCTGAGTAGATGAATTAATAGCTGTGGAACTTCCTATGTTGACTCACATCCTCATTATTGTTTTATCTGGCTGTACAGAGTTAATAGTGTAAAAGCCAGTAATCATTTAGTCTTAACAGAGTCTGGCATTTGGTTTGGAGTTAAGTGTTTTACTCCCTCAAAAGTGAACACTGTAAAAAGAACAGAATGATCCCACATGCAAAGAATTGCAGTAGATGGCATCAGGAGAATAAATAATTCAAAAACCAGTGGAATAGCCAAAAAAGAGCAGGCAAACAGCCTCCAAATTCACACAGCTATGAAAATATGTTATATGCCTATATACAAATCATACAATTGTTCTAAGTTTTAACTCAAAATTTAAAGGTAAGAGACACAAGTAAATGAAGACTACTTAAGGAACTCATTAGTTAGAACATAATTTCATTCTCAGGTAACCTCTTTTATGTACAGAGAAGCTTATTAAAATTCAATTACAAAATTTATGTAGTTATCATCAATGCCAACTTGAATTCTATGGGCATCCTTCTATGAAATACTTCCAAAAGCATGATCTGCTATAATTACAGAAAGCTCTTCTTTCTTTATTGCCAAATACCTTTAGTAATCATTTGCTCCAGCACAAACGCTGGGTAAAATACCCCTGAGTTAGAAACGCATTATCTATATTTCTTGTAGCTCAAGTGCAAGCATAGAAATCCTTCTCTCTTCAACTGCCAGCTACATCAATCTTTTCCCTCCTTTGTGTCACTGGCAAAAAAACCCGATTAGCATTCACTTCTACCTGTAAAAAATACTAAAATTCTAGCAATTGCATGGAGGAAATAGGTAGAAAAGATTGGCTTGTAATCAGGGGGTGGTTTTAGCAGCTTGGATTCAATTTCTAGTTTTCAACAGACTTCTGTCGCATTAAGAGAAAAACACAGCCTCAGATTGTCACCTATGAAATGAGTATGGTCATCTTTCTGCTTTCCACTTTGTTTTTTAAGCATGGAACATATTCCATGGAGCTTTTACAGCACAGAAGCACAACAGACTGTTTAGTATTGACAGGTGATTAAACTATGAAAGGAAAGTAACACAGAAACTAATAAAATTCTTTAAAGTGGTGTACCATGCAAAGGTAATCAAGAAAGCTGTTCAACTCTCTACAGAATTAGTGATGATAAGCTTAGTGTGAACAGAAACAGTTTTAGAAAAAAACTGGTAAAATGAAAAAGCAGCGAATCAGCAGCAATAGCTGATTTTTGCCTACAGACTTTGATGTACTCAAATTTTACACTGTTACTGTTCTAGTTAAGTAGGGTGTGGTATCAAAGTGCTACATTATCAGTTTTTTAAATGATTCCTGGATCAAAGCAGATCTGAATATCTATCTTAAAGACAAAAATAGTGGATGCTTGAGATCAGTGGTTTTTTACAGAGGCCTCACAAGTCATTCCTTATCAATAGTAAAGTTCTTTGTAGATGTTGGCCAGCATATATGTATGAGTGATTCACTGAGTTCAACATAGAATCGTTAGGATTGGAAGGGACCTTAAAGATCATCTAGTTCCACCCCCCCTGCCATCAGCAGGGACTTCTTCCACTAGATCAGGTTGCCCAAAGCCTCATCCAGCCTGGCCTTGAACACTTCCAGGGAGGAGGCATCAACAACTTCCTTGGGCAACCTGTTCCAGTGTCTGACCACCCTCACAGTGAAGAATTTCTTCCTAATATCTAATCTAAAACTCCCCTCTTTCAAGTTTAAACCCATTTCTCCTTGTTTTGTCATTAATTGCCCTTATGAAAAGTCCTTCCCCAGCTTTCTTGTAGGCCCCCAAGATTTTGACAAGATTTTGCAAAGGCCATTAAAGGAACTAAGCTATCATGACATATGAGAGAACGACCTCTAATAAGGTAACATACAACAAAAAAAAAAAGGAAAATGGGGAATAACACTGGAAAACTACAGCAATCTTTGCTGAATCCTGTTTTCTTCAACCGTTACATAAGTAACATAGAAAAAGAGGATAAAAAGTAACGTGACAGTTTATTGATGATGGAAATTATTCAGGATAATCAAAATAAGAACAGATCACAGAGTGGCAGAAAAATTTCACAGTATGGTATATCTAGGCAATAAAATGTCAGATGAAATCAAGGAATTGAAATTATTACACAGAGGGAAAATATGATAGGCTCTGTGCTAGCTATTATCACTCCTGGAAGAGCTGTTATGGATATTTCAATGAAAATATTAATTCAAGGAATAGATACAAAATTTCATTATTTTATTGCATAAATCCATCTGTAATGACAACTCAAATACTGTAGGATATTCCTTATCTTATCATCTTCAAAAGGACCTGGTAGAACTAAAAAAGACAGAAAAGTGTGACAAGATCACAGCTGTGGATCAACTTTAGAATGTGGACATTGACAGCCTATGAGTCTTCTACTGGGAAAAGAACTGATTGGGAGATGCACAAAATGATGTAACTGTATATGAAACAGGTTTAGCAAGTGAACATTTGGAAGTGAACATGGTAAGTTTAGTTACCCATCTAGCACAAATTGGGGGTGCTGAGTCAATTTATCATACAGAAGTTTTCTTTACTGATTGCGATTTTTTGTCTCTTTATAAATAGATCTGCATTTCAGTATTATAGAAATTAAATTCTAGATTACATTAATAAATTCTATATTTTTTTTTTCCAAAAGCAGCAATGGATTAAAAAACAATTAGATGAATATATAGAACAAGGGTTCACGTGGGGTTGTTAAACATGAAGGGCTTGATGTTCAACTGTCAGTTCAGAATACTCCTACATCACTGACTGTTACAGGGTTTTATTCAGGAAGGCATCAGTGGATAAATTCTTTCACATTTTTCTTTCTCTAACACATACCTATAGTTGTTTCTTAGTAAAGCTGGTAGCACATATAGCTGAACATCAAGGTCCACACAAAATGGAATAGAAACTGTATCCTTAATTTTGTGTGGCATTGCTAATGAAACCATAATATTTTTACTAATGTTCATTTTTTCCACCAGCCATTGTCCTCTATACTATCTCCCATCACTATCTTGCGTCCAAAGAGGTCTCATTAATGGTTACTTATTCTATAGACCCCCAGAACATTCTCTGAGATCGGTGATTTCCTTGCAGTTTTCTGCAAACCAGTATTACCTAATTCATTTTCTCATGTTTTCCTAATCTCATTGCATAAAGGAAAATAACAGTCCAGCTTCACATGTTTTCTTTTATGTACTTTTTATGTTTCCTCACCAACCTCCAGCTCATAAAAGCAAAATGAGTATCAGTGGAATAAAACCCACCAATCTGATGCCTGGCACCTTGCCCTACTTTGTCATGCCCTATTACCTACTTCTCTGCCAAACTGACAGATTTTCCACATGCTTTATTGCAATGGTTGAGATCAGCAGAAGCACATGAGCTACCCAAGTAGCAGGTACAAGACATTTTCATAAAGCCTGTCAGCTGTTGAATTCAATCTCATTCTCACTCTCACTCTCCTCCCAAATAGCGCTATTTGACTGACCTTCAGAGTACACAGCAAGACCCAGCTGATTTCCCTAGCTGAGAGAGGATGGAGGGATCCCAGTGGGAAATCACAGATATTAACCGTATCTCCAGCTGCCAAATGGTGATTAAGGGTTCATTATGAAGTGGGGCTAGTCACTGGGGTAACCTACTTTTAAAATATGTCAAGGACCAGCTACAGCAAAGAAGGGGTACTGAAAAATAGATACAAAAGTAAACAAAATAATTACCTTGTATGTTAGCCTCCCTAGCATTTACCAGTTCTGACACTTACGTTTTTATTTCCTTCCCTTCACATAACCCATGGAGAATTGCAAAAACTGTTTCAATCCAATCAGCATCCTACATCTACAGAGCAACTGGTGGGATACATCTCACTAGAAGGCCATTCCAGCATTACAACAGAGGCAGGAATAACGGGTAAAGAACCAAGATGAAGATGATAACCTTTGTTAGGCTTCTGCTACTGCACAGAGGAAGCAGCAGCCAACTTTAGTGAGAAACAAGGAACCACTCATTAGTGAGAGGAGAGAGAAGACAGTAGCAGAGATTTTTGCATGGAGATGAAGGAAGGATCTGTCTGACTGAGTGGGGGAGGCTGGGAAAGAGAAAATAAAATCGGAAGGAGAAAGACCAGTGCAAAGACACTGATAGAAGGCTCTGTAACCCTTTTTCTTGACAGATAATGGTTGGCACACAAAATTTTGCATTCTGTATTATTTAATGTCTAGGTTATGATTACATAATGATGAAATCAGTGCTCCATTTTACTGAGGGTAAAATTAATTTAAATAATCGCAGTCCCTGCACATATAAGCAAGATGTTAACTTTAAAAAAAATAATTATTTTTTAATACTATTTTTAAAGTGCTTCCAAGATAGAAAACAAACTTTGGTTTACCAGCTCTGGGAATTCTTTGTCTTATTAAAGCATTAGAACTGAGAAAATGTTTTTTCTCCTTCAAAGAAAGCTCTGTTAAGACCTGCATATTCCTCTTCTCTCTTCTAAACAGACCAGTATTTGGCACTGCATATTTCCTTCAATCTTCTCAAAATATCCCTAGTCTCTTCAAAGAAGCAAATAAAACAGCCTGCCTAAATATGTCTAACTTTTCAGGCCAATCTTCCTAGTCTATAGAGTACTTTGAAACGTTCGTGCAGTCAAGCAGAGCTGTTTGCCACTGAATTTGTACTAAAAAGACAAAAGAGAATATGTCAATTTCAGATGTTCTAAGAAGTGTCACTGGAAAAAGAGAGACTTGTCTGCTGCAGCGCGGAGCTATGCTAGGCTGTGGGAACACAGTGGGGAGAAAAAACTGGGACAAAACAAAACAAAATGTTGCGGCACAGAATAGTTTCCAGCTGTGCACCACAGGGAATAACTTAATGCACTCTATCCACAATGTAGATGAATAGTTTTATACAACTAGAAAATAAACCCAATTTGAAGAAATAGCTGTCCAGACACAACAGAGCTTGCAAACTGAAAAAAACTGACACTAAGCCCATTTGTCCAGAGGAAAACAAAATCGGAAAATTTATATTTCAGTCCCCATTTATGTCAGTTGCCCTAAACTGCTGTGCATTATAGTACTGTTCGGTAGTCATCCTTTTTTCCTTCCAAAGGAAATGGAAATGTAGTTTTCAATGGTCAGTGGCAGAGGTGGCTTGCTTTTACTTTCTGGTAATTTTCTCATACTGAGTAATACTACATACATACTCCTGCATATTTGTCTTCAACACAAAAGACATAGTATAAAACCCTAACCTGAAGAAGCTCAATAGCAAAGCTAACTGTAATCCTCACAGAGTAAGAGACACATCTGAAAAAGGGTATATTGATTATCTAGTAATATTATCTTGCCTCTCCACAGCTTACAGCATTCAAAATCCATAGGGACTTTGCTGATTTGAATAGCAAAACCCTATCAGTTTTAAAGATTGGGAGACTGTGTGAAAAAATTGCTATTTGTTTACCCTAACATTATATTGTATAAAATATATAAGCATTCTCCTAGATTTGTAATGAATTTCCCTTTTCCTAGAGCTGTCACAAAATGTTGTCTTGCGAAGCAGAACAGGAAAAATATAGGTGAAGATGAAATCCTGTCTCCTTGACATCCATGGCAGAACTCCCACTGAATCAAAAATCCAAAGCACAAAGATTTAATGGACATCTCATTTTCAAAGGTATTTACATGCCCAGTTTGAATCAGGCATTCACTGATTTTCAAAAATAAGTCTGTATTCTGGCACAAATTTTAAAGTGCAAAATCCTACTTGTACAAATACCTTATCTGTAGAAAGAGCATATTATGCATGAAGAAGCAAGTAGCACTCTTTACAATTATTTCCTTGTCTTTATTAGCCACATGACCTTCTTTAAAACCTTTGCAATGCAGTATTATGGTCCTGGTCAACCAAGGCCTAACAAGAAAAAGTAAAAAGATCTCTGAGAGACAACACTGTTCTACTGCAAACAGGAATTCTCTCAAATGGTGTCTCTCCTGTTCTTAGATATCATACATCAATGCACAACTTTCCCAAACTGCATGATATAGCTAAAAACATCCATTTTTGTTCAGTTCCTAGGTCTGAATACCGGAGTCTCCATACTCAGAAGGCACTGTAGGTTTGGTTCCCCCCACTCACACACTTCCCTCAGCAGCAAAGAGAGGGCAAGAGAGAGGCCTGTATGATTGGTCTATCACAGTTCCATCCCACTGAAGGAGAAAAGGATTATGACACTGAATAAAAAGGTAGAATAGAGTCTAGGAAAATTGGAGCCTCCAGATGCAATTTACTGCTGACTTTGGTCTTGACAAAGCTATTGTTTTACACAAAAAAAACCTCTCCCATACTTTGTCTTGGACACTAAAGAATATGAAGCATATTACTATTTTTGCAATAACTTCAAAATGAATGTCCAGTGAAACCACACTGCAGAGTCAGAGTTAGTTACTGTGCCTTTGAGTCTCCAACGCTGTCAACTTAAACAGAATGACTGAGATGTTTGCTGTGTTCTTTTACAAGAGGCAACAAAAGACACGTTATGGAGGCTAATAAAAGTCATCCATCTATTCATCATCATCTACACTGACAAAAAATCCAAATTGAGTTTGACATTATGAAACCAAAGAGCAAATGGAAAAACTGATCTTACCGTATGTAAGAGAGTCTGTGCACTTATGTTTGTTTACCCTGAGGATTCAGATGAAAATAGTTTAAAGTACGTTTCTCCCAACTGATGAGCTTGAATAAACATTAAGTTCAAGTCTCATTCCTTGAACTGATCGATTTCTTGCTATTTTGCTGTAAAACTTTACACACACATACCGATACGGATTCTAAAAGTGTTAACATATTCTGGTAAAATGTGAGACCACCGATTAGCAATTTCTATGCAGAGTTCTTAACATCATCTTCATAGAATCAAAGAAGAATTGATTATCTAGCCCAAACTTCTGCTCAAGTAGTGTCACTAAAGCAGGTTGCCCAGGACTGTGCAGCTGAATTTTCAGTATCTCTAAGGATGTAGACTCCACAGCCTCTCTGGACAACATATTCCACTGTCTGACCCTCCTCACAGTAAAAAAGTCTTTTCTTATGTTTAAATGGAATTTCTTGAACAGCGATTTGTGCCCATTACCTCTTGTCCTGTCACTGAATACCACTGAGAAAAGTCTGGCTATATCTTCTGTATCATCCACTTATTTATACACCCTGATAAAATCTCCCTGAGACTTCTCTTCTCAAGGCTGACTCCATCCCTCTCAGTCTCTCCTTGTAGGACAGATACTCCAAGTCCTTAATCATCTTCCCAGCCATTTCCTGGACTTGCTCCAAAATGTCCATGTCTCTTTTGTACTGAGAAGCCCAGAACTGGACCCAGCTCTCCAGGTGTGCTCTCATCACTGCTGAGCAGACAAGGAGTGATCATCTCCCTCAAGCTGTTGGTGACACTCTAACTAATGTAGTCCATTTGCCTTTTTTGCCATATTGCTGGCCCATGCTCAACTTGTTGTCCACTGGGACACTCAGGTCCTTTCCTGCAAAGCTGCTTTTCAGCCATTTGGCTCCAGTTTGCACTGGTGCATGGGACTGTTCCTCCCCAGGTATGAGACTTCACACTTCCTTGAACTTCATGAGTTTCTTGTTAGTCCATTTATCCAGCGTGCCAAGGTCCCTCTGGATGGCAGCACAGCCCTCTGGTGTATCAGTCACTCTGTCCAATTTCGCATTGCCTGCAAACATGCCGAGGGTGCACTCTGCCCCATCACCCAGGTCATTAATGAAGATGTTTTATAGTATTGGCCCCAGTATTGACCCCTGGGGTACATCACTGGTGACCTGGCTCCAGATGGACTTTGTGCCACTAATCACAGCTGTCTGGGCCTATCCATTCAGTTTTCAATCTACTTTGCTGCCCAATTCCCTAAGCCATATTTTGTTAATTTTTTTATGAGGATGTTATGGAGACAGCACAAAAGCCTTAATAAAGCTAAGATAAATAACATCAGCTCTTCTCCCCTCATCCGCCAAGCCAGCCACCTCATCGTAGAAAGCTATCAGGTTGGCTAAACACAATTTTGTTCACCACAGACTTTGCTACTAAAGGGATACTAAACACATATATTTCTAAGTGCTTGTAATAGTGTATTTATATATTTATAAATTATATATATTTGTAAGATATACAGATATACAAATATAATAATCTGTATCTGTAGTCACAGTACTATGAGCATCAGAAATTCTTCTGTTTCATGAAGAGAACAGAACATATGCATGATTTCAGTATCTTTTAAATATATATCTTGTGTGAAAGAATATTTAAATGAAATTTAATAATATTTATTTTCTCCATGAGAAAAACAGCCCAATAATTTCCTTCCTTTACATATATTTTGTCCCTTAACTTGAACTGTGACTGAACAGAAAGATCAAATGAGGTCTGAGCAGATGGCTGTCAGCAAACCAGTGACAAAGTACCATGGTTTAGAATTAGAAACAAAATGTGCAACCTGGTATACAGTTTCTGCTTGCAACTGCCAAAGACATCTGGCTTAGAATGTAAGCCAGCTTGAACATTCCTACACATATTTACTTTATCATTCATTAAAATTAAATTATATTAGTATCTCTTAATACTTCTCTGGTCAAGCTGTGCCTACCTGTATTAGTGGAAACCCTCCTTTTCTACTTTATAAAAGTGGACTCAGACCTGTCACAGATGTCACATGTTTTTTTACATTCCATTAAAATCAGTCAGAACTGCATACAGATGAATCCCTGCATGTTGCTTTAAAAATGCATGGGATGGCACATCAAGGAAAGGAATCCTTCAGGTCTTCGGATAGGATTTTAACGAGCTTCGGTGGTACTCCTGTCACTAGCATGATATTTATTTGTGTGATTAAAGGTTTTAGCAATGGACTCTCAACTGGAGAACAAACGGTTTGTTTTTAGAAATCTGAAGTAAATATGCATCTCTTGGGTTTTCGTTTGGCTTAGCTCAGTGTTCTGAAAGTTAGAAAAATGCAAAACCAAAAGTTCTCAGGTCCCCCACGTTTGTGTATATCAACAGCTTTTCATGCAACTTTTTCTGATTAACAGAAGTTGCTTTCAGTCATTCTAGGTGACAGACTGCTCAGTCTGCAGAGACCTTAACTTCTATACTTTTTATTTCTACATGAACTGTCCACTGAAGCACGTAGTTCCACATTATCCAATGAGACTTTTAGCAATAGTATTGGCAAGACACAGCTGATTGGCATCTATACAAAAAATATATTTGAAATTAAGGTCTTTGTAGACTTACAAAGTTGATAACATTTACAGGCATACCTGTAAGTACTGTTATAATTGGCTGTAATATTTAAAACTAATTCTAAAACTCTGAATCATTTACTGGCCTGGGAAAGAGGAAGGGAAGGAGAGGCACAAACTACCAGAGCTAGATGGGTTAGAGGAGTGACAGGTTTAACCGCCTGTAACTGTATAAATCCACACCCAGCAGAGCTGGCTGATTAAGACACCTATTACTGCTTTCCAGGTAACAGTGATACACTTGATGATCCATTCTATGCAGTCTAGTTACTAAGAAACATAGAATTGAAGAGAATTATTTCTTGATCAGTGAAAAATTGGAAGAAGGGGGGAATTTAGAAAAGGTGCTGAGACCTAAAATAGGCAGGAAACATAATTTTGCAAATAGGCAGTAATGATATGCAATCCTTGTATGCAGGATTGGGGGGATTTTGATACATGAGATGGGGCAGATGGCAGGGCAGGAGGAGCTCCTTTTAAAGATAAAAAGAACAAGCAAATAGGCACAGCCTTTGTCAAAAGAGAAAGGGTGAAAACAGGAAGTTCCTGCAAGGAAGAAAAGAAAGAGAGATGCTTTTATACGGGAAAAAGTTAAAAGAACACTCAGTAGATGTATCACATCTAGAGGTCTGGTAACCCTAAATGCGGAGGAAAGGGTGATGAAAGGAAAATCAGTCTTGGTGGCCCTCCTGTTTTTGAAACCCACAACACCTGATGCAGAGAAGCGGAAAGTTAGGAGAGCACAAGACAATCCAAGTGTGTGGGGGAGACACCTGGAGATGCACTGTATCGTTTGCATCAGGGCACAGGGTAAGAAAGGCAATAGGTGAAGTGGAAGCAGCAGAGTACAGAGGGATCTCAGGGGCTGAAAACAGAATAGCAATAAGCACGTTTAGCAATAAGAGATAAAAAGTTGGGTAACAAATAAAACCCCTAAGAAACAAGTCAAAAACCATTCCCAAAGTGCGGAAAGATGAAGGGGAAGTTTTACACAACAAATTTGGGTGGGAACACATAAGCTCTGGTTATTAAGAATACAAAGACTGTAATCTGCTCACACACAGGAAAAAAAAGGTCTCCTTCTATGAAGGATGACAGAAGCCACTACTCCAATGCTAAAAAACAAAATTGCAAGGTAGACCTAGTATAATTTCTACAGGGACAGACTGAGAATTTTCTTCAGGGTAATTTTCTGTGCAAAAGGCTTCCAACTGTTCAATGGTCATTGTAGAACCAGAAAAAGCTTGAAGCCCATCTCTCCACTTGAAAGTTTTCCTTTTAAAATTTTGTTTGTATATTCTACTAGAGAAAGAAGCATCCATCCTTTTCTAGTTGTTTCTGTAAATAGTCTCCTCAAAACTATAATTTTGAAAGTAAGCTGCCCAGTACTATCTACAAATACAACTCAGCTTTTGTTATGCACAAATACAGTGTAACATCTCCTTAAATTACCATGTCTAATTCTGAGTCTAAGAAAACTTATTTGATATTGCTATCATAAATCTCCTTAGACAGAAACTCCTAAAAAAGTTAACAATCAGTGCCAAGTGTCTTCCTTCTTCTAGGATAACCAGGATACGATATATAATATAGGATATACATATATATAACCTAGGATAATACAAATACTGTCTTTGACCCTTCATGCAATTCTAACACTAAGCATAATTATTAATTAGTCTTTGCTTTCTTTGAGGTGTTACACAAAGGAGTTCAAGGAAGATTCTGCAAAGAACATATAAATTAATTTCCTCGGAAAGATTGATGTTTGAAAACCTTTTCCATATGGGACCTTTTTCACAATGATATGACTATTAGAAGGTGTTGTTAAAGGGGAGAATTAACACTGTAAATACACACTTATTATAATCTACACTTAAATATGAGTTCCCCATGTATTAAACGGGGAATCTGTTAAAAGTGGGGTATAAAGTAGCTATTTTAATGTAGTCTATGTCTTAACTTTGTTTGTAAACTTCAAACACTGATCCTTACACCTGCCTAGCGTCTTTTTCATATAACTATGATTACTTTAGGGCTGCAGCAATTCCACTCAGCGTTAACCAGCACAGAATATAACTGGTTTTTCTACTCCATATATATCAACAATTTATTTGGCATCTTTGCAGAGCATTCAGCTGTTCCTAGACTAGGACCAAGGCAAAGCCTCCTGAAATTTACTAAAGTTCTCAGGCAGCTATCAGCACACCAGCAGGAACCATCGGGACTTTGTATCACAGCAGGGAGCAGCAGCGTATTTTCTACCCTATAAATCTTACAGTCCTGCCTAAAAGTGTCCTTACTTATGAGTTTTTATTCATCTGTTGAAAAAAGAAAAGCTCATCTGCCAGACAATTATTAAGTTCCTAACAGTGGAGATCAGTTTAATATCCTGTAACACAGAATTTCCTTTCATTAGAAACAGAGAAGCTATCCTGTTATTGGAAAGATAACAGAAAAACACATTTCAATTAATTCTTCATATTATAAAAGAACCCCTTGGGTCATTTTCAGCCAACTAGTCAACTCAAATTAGAACTTTTCACAAATATTCCTCACAGATTTTGGCTCACCTGCATGCCCATCTGTCATATATTCAATATTTGAGTGACATAGTGCACCATGGGTTGGTAGACAGGTTTTCTCTGGTAGTAGTTTCTCTCTGTAAAATGATCTTGCTGGGCGTTATCCCTTCTTAAATAATTATTCAACTGTACTGTCAATGTAGCTGAGATCAAAGAAAAGTACCCTTGCTGTCATGTAGCAGAATTTCATTTTCTGTTGATTTTTGTGGGCTGCTCATACTTGATACATATTGCTCTAAAACATGTAATATATTAACATGTTATCATCTTAGAGTTTTCTGTTCTTTTCATCTATCTACGTTTTAACCCTTCTTCCCTATTTTAATTGGATTCTACTGACTGTTTTTATCACACAGTTGATCTCAAGAAAGCAGGATAGAGAGAACAATCAATCTTTTACAGTGCCACATGGGATCATAATCTCTATATACAGACTAGATTTGAGTTCCTGTGCTCTCATCTGAAAGAAACCTAACAAACTAATCTGAAGGATAAACAGTGTAGCTCCTGCAGAGTAACAAAACTCCCAAGACAGTCCTACAAGAACCTGAACCTCTCATTTCAGGGAGACTTGGTATTAAAAAGCCAATGTTAAAAGCACTGCTCCATCTCCTCAGGCACCCCTGTGAGCTTTTATTTAGAACACTTAAATGCTTAATATTCATCTTGTTCTCATTCCCCTTCTGTTTCCTCTAGTCAGTTTTGCATTCAAGCATCAAAGTCAACCACTTCCTGTGATGCTATACAAACAGAAGTTCATTTGTCCAAGCACAAGGCAATCACATACCATTATGCCAGGATATTGATTCTGCTTTTTAAGGTGTGGGGGGAGTGGTAAATATTGATGAAAATCTTTGCTTTTCATTGCAAGAGAAGTAATGTACATTATAATTATTCCATTAAACGTTATTTGTCCTCACTTTCAAAAGACTGTAACTTTCATGCTGCTCTCTCCTGGATCATATACTCGATATACCCTCGAAACTGCTCATTTGGTGGTTTTGTGAATGCTTCCTTCTGTGTACAGCAAGGTAGGATTGAAGAGACAAATGTTCCTGCTGGATGCACTCCCCCCTGAACAGAGGCAGTATTATTATTTTCTCATAGAATCATAGAATAGTTTGGTTGGAAAAGACCATTATGATCACCTAGTCCAACCGTAAACCTAGCATTGCCAAGCTCACCACTAAAGCATGTCCCCAAGTACCACATCTACACGTCCTTTAAATACCTCCAGGGATGGTGACTCCACCGCCTCCCTGGGCAGCCTGTTCCAATGCTTGACAACCCTTTTGGTGAAGAATGTTTTCCTAACATCCCACCTAAACCTCCCTTGGTGCAACTTAAGGCTGTTCCCTCTTGTCCCATCACTTGTTATTTGGGAGAAAAAACCAAAACCCACTTCACTACACCCTCCTTTCAGGTAGTTGTAGAGAGCAACAAGGTCTCCTCTCAGACTCCTCTTCTCCAGACTAAACAACCCCAGTTCCCTCAGCTGCTCCTCATAAGACTCGTTCTCCAGGCCCTTCACCAGCTTCATTGCCCTTCTTCACACACACTCCAGCAACAAAATGTCCTTCTTTACCAAAGCCCTTATTTATCAGAAGAGAAAGGAAATTTTGTAAATGTGGAACAATTTATGAAAACGGGAATATGCAATTATGAGGAGATATAAAGTGGACATAGGAACCAAAAATCTATAAGATAAACCTTTGAATTGCCAATACCTAGAGAAAGAAGCTTTGAAGATAGGGAATCTGGGGGATACTCCTGCAAGTTAAAAAGATCCATTAGGTTTAATTGAAGGAACTCAAATCTACACTATGTAGATAATATAAGGTGTTGGCAATGTAACTGCAAAAACTTTACATACATTTTTCTTACACAATTTCCATGTTACTGTTTTTTTTGTTTCCATTTTTACTGTAATCCTGCTTTTAAGAGCATAACATTTTTTTTCCATTAAAGCATCGTCTTGTAAACAAAACCTAAACAAAACCCATGAATTTCTTTCATGTGGTATTACATAAAGAATGGGATTTGCTTCCCTCAGTTTCTGTCACTTTTGTGGGGTTTCAGTTAAAAGAAACAGAAATAGCTTTTAAGAGTTCCTCTGTCATATACACATATAAATCAATCACATTAATGCCTGGAAGGCAAAATATCAGAGTTCTGCTTCCACTCAATCACTGGTTTATTGCAAGACCCACCTTAAACCTCCTTTTCCATATCTGTAAAATAGTGATACCTGCCCTGCTTTATTAAAAATATGGAAATTATGTTGAAAGAAAAAGTCTAGAGGTAAAAAAAAAATAAATATATTTACATATGTAGTTTTCTCCTGATGATGCAAAATCTTAATGTATCTCTTAGTACTTCAAATAAATACAGCAAAAATGTACCTTTAATTTTTTGACACAGGAGATATATAGGGAGGTCAAAGTGCACCTTTTATTCTGGAAACACTTTCCATAACTGGTTGGGGAGAGCAAGCACACATATACATACATACATAAGTAAAGGAGGGCAGATCACCCCAAGACACTTCTCACAAAGCATTCTTTTAAACCTAATGATTGAAATCTGACAAGGTCCTTAATTTTCTTTTTAAGTACAGGAAATAATCTTTCTGTATCCCCAGCATTATCACTGGAAAAAGATAACACTGATTCCAATTTCCTTTATAAAAGAACTTTGAGATCTACAGATTGTTTAATAGACACTTCGATATCATGGTGCTGAGTGTAGAAAAAATAGCTAGAAAATTTCAGTAAAAACTGTGCTAAATTAAGACAGCAAGAAAACCAATAGGAGGCTCTTACATAGTTCTGCAATCTTTCACACTTCTTTTCTGTTAAGTATCAGGGACATAATGTCTCTTTTCACCACCCAGCACAGAACCAAGTTAAATCTGTATACACAGATCCACAACTTATTTTGATATAACTTATGCTCTGTTTGTGCTGGAGAAAGCAACAGCTACTTACAACAGTCAATCAAGTAAACTTAGTAACTCCAAGTATCAGATAACAGAATCAAAGCCCTGATAGACCTACAGAACACAATGCTAATGACTCCAAGTTTACTCACCACAGTTAAGTAGCAAAATGTTATCAGATTTTTATTCCATTCTACATTTTAACCTAAATCCCTTAAGAATGTGTAGGTGCTGGTGTCTATTCCTAAACATCTCTTACATGACAGAGCAACAATTATCTCTGTGAGGAGCTACCTTAAAATATGCAAACACCCTTGTGTAAGTCACTTTAATCATGAGTACCACATGGAATTCAAATTGTGAACATATGGACATACGGTTCCTCTAGGAACCTGAAGAACACACAACTAAACCATAATTCAGTTACAAGAGAAATGTGGAGAAAAGAATGCATTTTGATGATTTTTCATTTTGATACGATCTCATGAAGGGTATGTTTAAGTTGGAAGAATGGGTCAAAATTTAAGTGAATTTAAATTTGGTAAAATTCCAAGGCAGGGTCTGAATTCTTTGTGTCTTGGTTTCAAAAATCTTCTGGTGCCAGCTACCATAAGTCAGATGACGTCAGACAGACACACGCATATTTGTTTCTTCATGTGATCAGAACTGCCTAGTCTCACTAGTATTGTCATTCTTGCTACAGTTTACTTCTGCAATAAGTTTTCTCTGCTTCTGCAATACACACACTGAGGGCATAATTAGTCAACCTTCTTGTAATGGCCTTAGCTAGTCATCACTGCTCTGCTGACTTCCCAGTCTTTATTTATACTCTTATTATATGTCTCAGTATATTTTGCTTACATAAGCATTTGCGCAGCTGAGGTAAAAAAATCTCGGTATGTTATCTGACTAAAGAAGTAATTTTTTCCTCCTAATGAGGTCATTTTTTTCAGTGAAGTGGTAAATCTCACCATCTTCTACTTAAAGACATTCTCTGATGCTGCTTTATTTCATGTATATGGCCATGTGAAGAATGGAAATTCAATTGAAAACAATGCCAAAGTGTGGATGATATATTAGAGTGATATTAGAAAATGAGTTACAGAAAGGCACTGAAAAACCACTGTGATGTAAATGGTTTCAGAACCTACACAGAAGCCCCTTAAAATGAAGTTCAGACAGGCTAAGTGAGAATTCCTTACAGGTATGGAAACAACATAGAATTTGTATTATAAATTAGATATATATAAAAATATAGTTAATATTTTTAAAGTTAATATAGTTATATAGACTGTAGTTAATACAGACATAGTTATAATATTAATTTGTAAACTGGGTTGTCAGTAACAGTACAGACCAGTGTATCTGGTAAACACTCCAGATTCAAACCCAGCCTAAAATTACAGTTTATTAGCATCTCTGGTATTTACCTGAATTAAATGTGAACTGCTTACAATTTGAATTATGTGAAAGACATTCGCATTAAAGCTGGAAGAGCTGAATCCTTCCTTGAATAAGAAAAAAGAAAGAAGTATTTAGCAGAAAATATCAGAAAAACAAGAGTCTGGGGTAAACAAGGAGTCGCGAATAAGTTAAGTCGCAAGAACACAGGAAGGGGCAATGGCCACAGATTTCAACTTGAGATGTTCAAATTGGACAAGAATAATTGTTCTTGATGAGTGGTATAGCACTGCAACAGGTTTCTAGAGAGGCTATGAAGTCTCTGTTCTAAGTGTTTTTTAAGACTTGGCTAGACAAAGTCACAGCTACAACTGTAATATTTTAATAATAGTCTATTCTAATAAACAAATTATGTGCAGGTCATATCATAGCTTTGAATCTCAGAAGGTTATATTTCAGTGGTCTCTTCCCACCAATACTTACATGATTAACAACCAGGAGACAAAACAGAATAATAAAGAATACAAAGAGGAAGTATTCAAAAAGGCTTAGATTAAAAAAAAAAAAAAAAAAAAAAAAACCCCAAAACAACCAAAAAGAAATCTTCCAGATTCACCCACAATTCTTTACCTTATCACATATTTTTTATAAATATGACATAAAACAAATGTTTAATTGCATAAGGAACCGACAATTCATACGTCTTTTATCCAGATCATACATTTGGAATTTTTTTGAGAAATCACCAGTAGATGTTGCAGATGTTCTGTTTTCATCAGAAAGGATACAGAATAA
This sequence comes from Antrostomus carolinensis, assembly GCF_000700745.2. Taxonomy (NCBI): domain Eukaryota; kingdom Metazoa; phylum Chordata; class Aves; order Caprimulgiformes; family Caprimulgidae; genus Antrostomus; species Antrostomus carolinensis. The sequence goes on along the minus strand of NW_010291904.1, from coordinate 2,022 downwards.
GAGGGCAAACTCTTCTTTCTGTTTTGTCTCAGAATGATTCAAGATACAGCTTGAGTAATTACTCACTGACTGAAGTTAAAGTGATTTTTCAAAATATCTTTTTTCAAATAATGTATTTCCTTGTTTGGCAAGACTTTATTTTAGGATTACTGTTTTATTCCATGGTTTCCAAGATTCTCCCTCATTATGCAGCTAAATCCATCATGAGCAAAATGTTCGACTTTATGTCAAGATCAGCTATTATGCAGCTAAATCCATCATGAGCAAAATGTCAAGATCAGCTGTCTTTTACTTAAGTGAAGAAAAGTGGCAGTCTTCTTAGTGATCTTTTGTTTTGCATGCTTCATGTTTCTACTAGCACATAGCTTGCCAGCTGTCTTAAATCAATCTTGAGCACGTCTTGACACTGAAAACACCAGATACTGCCTCCGTCCACACATTTTTACCATATTTTTGTCAACTGTGGAAATCGCACAGTAAGTTGAATTTACACATGCACCTGAGGAAAAAATTAGTATCTTATAACTTATATCTAACTCACCATATGACCACATAATCTGTAACAACCACACAGAAGAGGTGGGGGCAAACTCTTGTGGGAAAGACAGTGGAAGGGGCAGGTTCTCCCCATTTTGTAACTGCACAGTTACAGGCCAATTCAGGCCAACTGTGGAGCCACAGATGTTCTCCCCTCTATATATTTATTTTTATATAGTTGTGAATACATATAGTCATAAGGCCCACTGTTGGTCACCTACCAAATTTCTATTAAAAATGCAACCACTAGATCTCTAGATGGTTTAAGCCCAAAACTTGAAAAACTACTGAATTCACTTTGTCTCTCATCAACCACAGTTCCATCAGGACAACAGTTCAACTGCCTGTCTGCAGATTTAGCACTAGCACATTCTCATCTGTGCTTTTAAGCACACTCTTTTCAGAAACTCATCCATGCCAGAAGCGTTACAGTTTACAGATTAACAACTCTGGGAGCAGAAATAGCATGTCATTTACCTCAGGTGGGTGGCTGACACTACTGCCTAAGTAGTGTAGGCTTGCACTCTTCCCTCTTCCTTGTGGTGAATACAGCCCTCAGAATTTAATCTATGAAGGATTAAAAAAAAAACCAAAACCAAAACAAAAAAATACCCAAGCAAAAAACCAAAACAAACATTGAGAAAGAAAAGAACAGCCTTAAAATTAAGATGCAGTTTCAGTTTGACACAGAGTTGCTGTTTTCAAATAGAGTGAGTGTACTCTCTATAGACTGTCTGTAACCTCTCTAGCCAAATATCTCCATCTCCAGCTTCCCCAGTTCTCTGGTAATCTTGCTAATATCCAACCACATAAATAGGAATTCAGTTAAAACTGGAGCTCTAAAAGCTGCAGAACATTATCGTGATTCCTAGTGAGAGTTTTTGCTTGCTTGAAGGCAGTAAAGCACAATGCTTTCAGAGATTCAATGGTGAACTGGATATCGTACAAAAAAACTTTTTCTCATTTACATATAAAATAGCTACCAGATAAAGACTAATCATATAAAAGCTGGTTAAGTCATGGGAGTAAAGAGATAAAATTACTTAGGAGGCATACAAAAGGGGCGTGGGAATGAAAGGCAACTAAAATATAAAAAATTCAAAGATTATTTTTCACATCTGAAGACTTTTCAAACAAAAAGAAAGAAGCCTACAGAGGGTGGAAGGAAGGACAGGTAACTGGGAGGAATACAGAGAAATTACCCGAGAAGCCAGGGATCAGGTTAGGAAAGCCAAAGCCCTGACAGAATTAAATTTGGCCAGAGATGTCAAGGGCAACAAGAAAAGTTTCTACAGGTATGTTGGGGAAAAAAGGAAAAATAGGGAAAATGTGGGTCCTCTCTGGAAGGCAACGGGAGAACTGGTCACCCTGGACATTGAGAAGGCTGAGGTGCTCAATGACTTTTCTGCCTCAGTCTTCACGGGCAAGAGATCATGCCACATCGCCCAAGTCCCAGAAAGCAAAGGAAAAATCCAGGAGAATGAA
>NW_010291903.1:3874-12735 GCF_000700745.2 Antrostomus carolinensis | reverse complement strand
TGACCTTGGTGTCTGCAGAGTTGTTTCCCTCTTATCTTCTCACTCCTTTCTTGGGCTGCTGCTGCACAGCAGGTTTTTATTTTCCTCTTCTAAAATATATTATCCCAAAGCCACTACTGTCATTGCTGATGGGATCGACCTTGGCCAGCAGCGGGTCCATCACGGAGCCAGTGGCACTGGCTGTGTCAGACATGGGGGAAGCTTCTGGCAGCTTCTCACAGAAGCCAACACTGTGGTCCCTCAACTGCCAAACCCAGCCACACAAACCCAGTACAGTGTGCTAGCGTTAAACAATTTTTCAGATGAAATTGGTGACCACATCTTCTTTGTGCTTCTCTAAAGGTGAAATTTTGTGCCCAAATTAACTGTGTCACAGAGGAAATGCATGTTGTGTTCACAAATTTGTGAAATATTATAAGGTTTCAAAGTGCAGGTTTCATTTTTTTAATTGATTTGTGTATCTACCGTGGGTGTTTGTAAACATACCAAACTTCACGTACTAATTTAGTAAGACCTGGTGATTGTCATGTTCATGCTCATGTTCAAAATAGAAAATGTAGGTGCTTGTGCTGCCTACCCTGGATGGACAGAGCTTTGCAGCTTCCTGTTTTCTAATATCTGATGGTGGATTTTGACTGCCCACAATACAGGCATTTGATGGTTTGATATGACATTGCATTTAAGTTATAGACATTTTTTAAGAAGACATAAATATTGCTTGAACACTGAGCAATTTAAAAGTCGGGGCAATACAGTGTTGAAATGATCACAGCTGTCTTTAAATCACAAGAAAATAGAAATGTCGCACAGTGAGGGCAACTTAATCACCTGCAGGGCACAGGTTTAGTATTTTGAATCTGAATAAACAAATAATTTCCACAAAATAGTAGAGGAGACTATTTAAAACCTCAGTCACAAGCCATGGTAGTCTAAATGAAAGCACAGCAGTTGTCTACCTGTGAAGCATTTCTAGCAACAAATTGATTCAATCTGATTGAATCACACTGGAACATAAATTGTCTTAAGCTGTGGTCTGTTGTTTTGGTTCTAATGTGATACTGAGCTTGATGCTGCTCACGGTCTAAATTTTCAAGTCTCACCTTAAAAATATTTTTGAATAAATTTAAATATTGAAATAATCTATAATTGTAATAATTTATTTTAAGAAATTTTAATAATTTATTTCTTAAAATAAATTTAAATATTGGACTAAATTTAAATATTAATTTAAATAAATAAATTTAATTTTAAAATAGTTTTAAGATAAATATTTTGCCTAGGTCTTATACATATCCACTCTTTGCCATGGGTAAGAGATGTCTGGATGATTGCAAAGGTTTTTGCAGTTTGTGTAGTGGCTGGCGGTGACTTTAGGAATCTAGTATGGGGAATTGTTTGTGGACATTTTAATTTTCTATTTTGCCTGATGATTATTGACCAGGGTCAGGTTCTGTGAATCTCTTACCTTATGCCAAGCAAAGGGGGGTAGCACAAGATCATTGTACTAACTGATTATGAAATAATTAACCAAGAGCATATATAAATATATCTATGGGGTTTATCTCATCTCCCAACACCGTTTTGCTTTCTCTGCAGTTTTAGGAATATAAATTTATATAAATTAATACTTATTCCACATCTTAAAGATCTGATCAGACGAGTGAGACGAAGTTAGTTCTTTTATGGTAAAGAACCAAAAATTTCAGAAAGTGCAGATTCAATATGGCTGTGTTGTCCTCTGAAAGAATTCTGGTGCCCTCTGTTCCCGTGATGGAGTGCCAGAGGTCACTCCAGAAATCCCTTGTTGTTGGACAGAGAGTTCAGTAGTAAGACCAAGACATGAATGGAGATTAAAAATCTCCTGATCCTTATTCCTATCCCAAAACCCACTCCCATCCCAAAACCCTCTCCCTTTGTGATGGTCTTTGCAGGTTTGATCCGATGCACGTTAAATTCATGTTGCTTAGGTTTTTCATTGGAGAAAGGGTGAGATAATCCACTTCCAGTCTTGTCATTCCAATATATTTCTCTTTCAACAAACCCAGAGGTATGTTCTTTTGAAAGAAGCACGCTGTGGATTTCAGGAGGTTCTTGCATAAAAATAGAGGAATTGTCAAAATATGATTGATACTGCCATTTTAATTGTACCCACATTAAGAGATTATTTTTCCCTTTTTTCTCGTGCATCCCACAGGTCATAAATGTTGATGGAACAATGAGGAAAACTCTCCTAGAAGATAAGCTTCCACATATATTCGGGTTCACGCTCCTGGGAGATTACATCTACTGGACTGACTGGCAGAGACGAAGCATTGAAAGAGTTCACAAGATAAAGGCGAGCAGAGACATCATCATTGATCAGCTGCCAGATTTGATGGGCCTTAAAGCAACCAGTGTTACCAAAGCGTTTGGTAAGTGTGAGCAATCCTAGGACGGATCTGCAGGAGTTTCTAGATGGGCTTGCTTTCATTAAGTAACTGTCGATTGCTTGTAGTGAGAGTAATGGTGGTGTCATATGTTTGAATCATTTTAAAGCAAAAGTTTGTTTGTAAAATTGGGAAAATACAGTGTTGCAAAAGAACTGGGCTTTCAGTTAGTTGTGACATTTGACGTAAGTCTTCCAACAGCTTACACTGCGCTCTTTGGGTTTTTATGAGGAAAATTTTATTCCTGCCTCCAGTCTATAGTAATCATTACTTCTGGTGCTCACAGAATTGCTCCATTTTCTGTTACTCCTTTTGTAGAGTCACAGCATCATTAAGGTTGGAAAATACCTCTAAGATCATCAAGTCCAACCATCAACCCAACACCACCATGCCCACTAAACCATGTCCTGAATTGCCATGTCTGCATGTTTTTTGGATACCTCCAGGGATGATGACTCAACCGCTTCCCTGGACAGCCTGTACCAATGCCTGACAACCCTTTCAGGAAAGAATTTTTTTTCCTGACATCCAATATAAACCTCCCTTTCCTTCCAGTACAAAGTCCCACTGATGTTCAGTTAGCAGAATGCTTTTTACCATGTCAGGTGGTAGAAGCAGAGTTAGTGGCCTTGACAACATAGCCTTAAAGCACGTGGCACTGAATTAATTTTAACACCTAAATCCTACTTAAATCTTAACAAATAAATCTTGACCTTAGCGTGGGACCAGCAGCTGAAGCTCTGTGTTCTTCCACTGCATCTGCTGAAAGGTGCAGCCAGTGGTTTAGGTCCTCTGCTAGCATTACATCACAGGACATCGTGCCTTCAGCAGTAACTCATGAGATGCATGTTGACCACAGATCTGTCTGCTACCCAGAACATTAGAGTCTGTGTGTAGCAGTAAATGGATTCGTTGGTCAAGTATTAAAATTACTGAGAAGAGCTGCAACAGAATCAAGTAAAGTAGGTTTTCAGATTACACCCTGCCAGTACATGGATTTCCAGCCTCTCAAGAAGTTGTACTTGAAGGATCATCAGGTCCTTAAGCTGGAAGTTCAGGCATCAGACTGAAAAACATTTGCCCTAAAAAGAAAAAATTAAAAGAAACCAAATTGTGACTGATCTTGGAGATTCTTTTTTTTTTGTGGTAACTGTCTTTAAATACCTAAATCCTTGGTTCCAGCAGATGGAGAAGGCATTCATTTATCTTTTGGTCCTTATTTGTCCCTCCTCATTCTCTCCCCATCTAGTCATGATTGTTCACGCAAAAAAATAAGTATGAGATTGTGGTGATCTTGGTAGAACTGCTTCTGCTAGTGAATCTTCTCAGCTTTAAATGAAACAGCTGGGAAGAACTGCAGTTGTCTGTCTCTTCTTGCTGTTTCGTGTCATTGAACATTTGTAAAACTGTTGGTTTCAAAGAGTTACAAAGATGGGGTACTTGGCCAAAAATAACCAAGCTGAACATGTATGTCATTCCTTGTGTTCAGTGAAGGAATCTAATCTTTGGGGAACTAGAAGGATATGTTGGTAGCTGTTATTTGTACTGTAGGAGGGATAGGAGCAGCTTCCTGATCCTTGGGTAGGAGGAAAGAAACAGTTTTGAATGTTTTTTTTTAGAATTCCCTGTTGACAGCCCATAGTGTTAGCTTATTCTGAATAATTCTAGTTACACTGTGTTTCCGCTCAGCCTCTCCCCTTTCCCTTTTCCCCCTACTTCCACAATGAACCAATATCAGGTTTTTTGAAATTTTATTTTATTTTTTTGTTTGTTTTAAGGAAATAATTCATGTGCAGAGAACAACGGAGGCTGCAGCCATCTGTGTTTCTTTACGCCCCAGGAGACCAGGTGTGCCTGTCCCATTGGCCTTGAGCTGCTGAGTGACATGAAGACTTGCATCATTCCTGAAGCCTTCTTAGTTTTCACAAGCAGAGCAGCAATTCATAGGATTTCCCTTGAAACTAATAATAATGATGTTGCTATTCCTCTCACTGGAGTCAAGGAAGCATCTGCTCTGGATTTTGATGTCTCTGATAACAGAATCTATTGGACTGATGTTAGTTTGAAGGTATTACTGACGTGTGAATTCCCTGAATATAAAGCCACAGAGTAGTTTCTTTGATCTAACAAAGGTCTCTGTTACATGATCTGTCCTGCAGTTGCTAATGTTGTCGTTGAATTGCATCCAAGGAGACTCTTGGAGATGAAGACAGTTGCATTGTTGAATGCACAGTTGGGTGACAGGCATCTTCCTCCTTCAAAATAAAAATCCAAAGTGGTGGCTGCTCATACCGAACGCCTGAGTCTGGGATGCTGCCTGTGCTGCATCCATATATGTACTGATTGTAGAAAAGCTCTTTTCATGTCACATAGCAATTTAAACATCCAGCTTGGCAACCCCCTAAGCTTTCTGTCCTCTTCCAGTTTTGACGGGGAAGGCAATCTTCACTCAGTATTAACATTTGGCAAGTGAACTATGGATTGCTTGCTGGTCTGTGGCTCCAACCTGGCACAGAAAAGGCCAGGGAACTTGTCCAGTCCCCTCCACACTGCCTGCCCCCAGTTCTCCGTATGTTCTCCAGGAGGTTGGCATTTCCTGTGGCGCATTTGGTTGACATCCAGGTGCTTGCTAAAGTGAGCGTTGTGCTGTTCATCAGCATCACTTTGCTTTTTGAAGTGAATTAAGAAATGGTAGAAAATGACAGATTCATTTCACTGGAATTGGGTTCCTCTCTTTAGGTTCTTAAGAGTTTTTCCAAGAGCAGTCAAAGTTTCCTTGCCAATGTGTCTAAGCCATCCTAGAGAAAAGGTCCCTTAGTGACTCTGGGGGCATGGACAGCTTCCAAAGCCTCCTCTGAAGACTAATGAGGGTTGGGCTTCAGCATGAGCACTGCTGCTGGTGGTGTGGATACCTTTCCTTCAGGAGCAGTGCCAGTGTCATAAATTAGCGTCCTGTAGACACAGTTACTAAATAAATCTCACAGAAGCATGTGGAGAGCTGGAGCTATGGTCATCTTAACCATTTGTAGTGGAAAATGCATTCCTTCCGCTGCGTCAGTGTGTAGGTCCCAGTCTCGTTCTAAGCAGAACTGGAAAATACTCCACTTTTGTGTCCTCCTGAATTATCCAGCATGTGCTGTATTTTCATGTACAGCTCAGTGTGTTTTGGCACAACTGGGTTTTCCTTCCCCCCACCCCTCCACCTCCTGCAGCTTAGTAGCAGGTCATGTCCCTTCAGAGCCTGTAGTCACCTCCCTTTCCTTGGATGACCATCACTTCCCTGATCTCCTCCTGCCTATGGTTATATGATGACTTGTTTTCAGAAAGGGATTATACTTCTTCTGAGATGTGGGTGATACCTGTAAGAATATACTACATTATTTCTGATTTTGACATTTACCTTTGAAAATATCAAATGTCTCTTACCCTGATACATTCATTTATCAAATTATTACAAAATTAATAGCTGAAATATTAGCAGAGATGTAGACTGATTGCTCGGTGTTGATGACAAGGGTGGGTAATTGTACCTTGGTCCCGGAAGTTACCCGTGATTTACCCCGGGTTGTTTTGGTGCTCCTTCTTAGGAGTGGCTTATTTATACGTACACAGTCCTTTGCCCTGTGGCTTGTTTTGCTGAGTGTGCGGAACTAAAATGTAGGTGGGATCAGCAAACGTGCTCCAGGTGACTGATCACGAGAAACAATTTAATTCAGGTTTCCCTGAACTGGGATATGTTTCCAAGACTAAAAACACAGCAAATTAAATAATTAAAGTGTGCAAATAGAAGAGAGGGAAAAGGGGCAAGGAAGAGTCTGCAGATACATAGTGCTTTCTAAAAATCATATCCTTTTAAGACGTCTTACACTGGTCATCAGAAACCACTAGCTTTCTGAAAATTCAGGTATTTTTATCCTATGAATTGCCACCTCTTTTTTGACAACATAAATTTATTTTTTACAGTGTAACACTGATTTTTTTATTTATTTCTTTTTGTACGCTAAACTTCATAACAGTGATTCCTTTTTATTTCAGTGGGTGTCTGTATTACAAACGCTGTAATATTTTTACACAATTGTTTTCCAGACCATAAGCCGAGCTTTCATGAATGGGAGCTCTGTCGAACACGTGATTGAGTTTGGGCTGGATTATCCCGAGGGAATGGCTGTAGACTGGATGGGAAAGAACCTCTACTGGGCAGATACTGGCACCAACCGCATTGAAGTAGCCCGCCTGGATGGACAGTATAGGCAGGTCCTTGTGTGGAAGGACTTGGACAACCCAAGGTCTCTGGCTCTTGATCCTACCAAAGGGTAAGGACCAGTGGTGGTTTCCAAAGCTTTGTCTGCATGTTCTTGTATGTGAGAGGTTAATTGAAACTACTTGGAGTAGCTGTATGTTAAATTAAGAAGCTGAACATGAGCTGGCAATGTGCACTTGCAGCCCAGAAAGCCAATAACTGTATCCTGGGCTGCATCCAGAGCAGCGTGGCCAGCAGGTTGAGGGAGGTGATTCTCCCCCTCTACTCCGCTCTTGTAAGGCCCCACCTGGAGTACTGTGTCCAGTTCTGGAGCCCCCATCACAAGAGAGACCTGGAGCAGCTAGAAAAACTCCAGAGGAGGCCACCAGGATGATCTGAGGGCTGGAGCACCTCTCCTATGAGGACAGGCTGAGAGAGTTGGGGCTGTTCAGCCTGGAGAAGAGAAGGTTCCAGGGAGACCTTGTAGTGGCCTTCCAATACCTGAAGGGACCTACAAGAAAGCTGGGGAAGGACTTTTCATAAGGGCAGTTAATGACAGAACAAGGGGAAATGGGTTTAAGCTGAAAGAGGGGAGGTTTAGATTAGATATTAGGAAGAAGTTCTTCACTGTGAGGGTGGTGAGACAGTGTCCCAGGCTGGCCAGAGAAGCTGTGGCTGGTCCTCCCCGGGAGGGTTCTTGGCCTTTTTTTTTGGCTTTGAGCAACCTGGTCTAGTGGAAGGTGTCCCTGCTGCTGGCAGTGGGGTTGGGACTGGATGATCTTTATAAGGTCCCTTCCAACCCAAACCATTCTGTGATTCTGTAGTTGGCAGTTTATGTAGCTCAGTTTCTTCAGGGTCTTTGAAAAGATGATAAACGCTCCACAAGCCTGTGGGTTACAATGAAAAATGAAGAATTCTTAATCATCTTTTTCTGCCTTTGTCTAAAGAAAGGAGTATGGTAATATTACACGTAACCACATGGGTTATTCTGGGGCTTTTTTAAAGAACTGAAAAATCAAAGCACGCAGCTGAACACAATCTTACCTCGCTGATGTTCTCTTTTTGTTCCACTTCTCATTGCAGATACATGTACTGGACCGAATGGGGAGGTAAACCGAGGATTGTTCGCGCGTATATGGATGGCACAAACAGCATTACCTTGGTGGATAAAGTGGGTCGTGCCAATGACCTCACTATTGATTATGCAGACCAAAGGTTATATTGGACTGACTTAGACACAAGCATGATTGAGTCATCAAATATGCTGGGTAAGATGGGATTACATCACACCACCCAGTACGGAAATACGCACTGACTGTGGTGAAGTAAAAAAAAATTGTAAAAAACAAATTTTTATATGAAATTGGAATTATATTGTTGATATTAAGTCTGTGTGCATATTTTTCTTATGAGAGGAAATGGAGAGTTAAATATTTAAGGAGATTAAAAAAAGCTTCCTAAATTAATAACCATACAGTGATTTATAATAATGGTGAGATATGATGTCATTTCTCTGTATTAATATGAAACTCCCTGTGTTTTTCCAATGCAGAGGTGCCAACAACTTGCAGGTTCACTGTAAACCACCCATGACTTTTCAGTCTGGACACTAATTTGCTGTTGAAATATGGTCTCTGTTTCCAGCTTCAGAAGAATTGTATTAGTTCAAAACCAGAATCCTCCTTGCATTTCCTGCGGTCTGAAAGGCTGTGCAGCTGCTCCTGCAGTGGGTCATAACATGTTTTGTACACAACTTTACACATTTTCATATCTTCCCTTGGAATGTCCTTTATACATACAAGAAGTGTGCTAAGATCTACTAAACTTTCACATTGATCTTGACATGATAACTAAGGGGATAAAAGAAGGGAGTTTTGTTTGCTGCATCTGACATAGAGCTTTTGTATGGTCCACATGTTTTGTAAATATTAAATAGTCTTCAGGGTTTTATCTGAGGCAGATATGAATTCCTTTTTGAGGAAACAGTTTATATAAGTTTCCAAATGCCACACAGTGAATCAACGATAGGATCAGAAATGGAATCCAGAAGTTCCTGCCCTGACATCCCATCCCTGTTCCGTTTCCGAGAAGAGGCTTTTGTGAATGGGAATTAATGCCTCTGGGATTTCAATGTAAAAATCAAAGTTTACGTGGCAGAACATACGGTATTTAAGCAAACTCGTACAGGGTTGTTT
>NW_010291903.1:0-3844 GCF_000700745.2 Antrostomus carolinensis | reverse complement strand
TTTTTTTTAAATTTGTGAAAAGCTACCATCAGAGTGAGATTTTTGTTTTTAAGGTGTTATTCTGTGGGCATATCTTCAGAGTATAGAGAATCTAAAAAGCTCAGGAAAACAGAGTGATGCAGTTTTAGATTCCGAGGCTGTCGCTGATTTTGCATTCCTTGTATTTGTTGCTTTGGGGTGACAAGTACTGAATGGATGTCACTGTTTAGAAATGGCAGTAAGATTGTTTCTTTATCTAGAGTTGTTTTTTTTCCATACAGAGTGCATAATCTATCAAAGTTCTCACTAAGTTTCTGCATTATACTTGGAAAAACAAAACAGCCAAAGGCAAGCTTGAGCTAGAAACCCATTGTGGCATTGAGAAGAAACACAATAGTGAAATCATCTGTGGTAGATTAAACTGGTTCTAAAGATGAATCCACTATAACATTTATTTGTGGTGGGAAAGTAGAAGGATGAGCGCAGCAGCTACCCGTGTTGTATGATGTCTTTTTAGGTAGCAGATTATAAAGACTCAGGTAGACTTCTAGCAGGTGGGCTCATCGGTTACGGAGACGTTGTGAGATTTGGCCTGGGTTCTGCAGTGCTGGTCTCCTTGCCAGGAGAGATCTTGAATGAGTGTTGCTGATAGAAGTGTCTACCCCACCAGCAATGAATAAAGCACTCATCGGTGGATGAGTGAACGCTGTCTCAGCTTAATCTTGGGCACTGTAAACGTTACCCAACAGGAAAAAATCACTCTTTTGGGAGATTTTCCTCCATCTACCAACTATCAAAATCCAATTAGACAGCTTATCTGCTTCCTTCAAAAGAGCCTGTCCCCTGAATTCATCACTGTGGACCAAAATTGCTCTAAGTACCTAAGAGTCTGCAGGGTATTTGTGCCCCTAACTTGGACACTTCAGATGCCTAAAAGTAGTTGGGAAGGTTGCCTCTATATTTAGTTCTGGTGGTTTATAGGGAAATAGCTTCATGTTCTCGTTTTTGGGTTTTTCATTCCTTCTCTAGTCTTGGCCAGACAGGAGAGGGCATGATAGAAAGTAGGGCAGGGGAAGAAAAATGAGGTGTTCTGTAGAATCGAGCATTGGATGTTTGAGACAGGAGGAGATGATGCTGGTGAAGGCTACAACTTCATTTGATGTACAGTGGGAGAGATTAATAGAAAATGAAAATGCTTGAAAATGTTCAGGAAGGTGATTTACAGTAAGACTTTATCTACTTTAGTAGTGCGTCTCTGGCGGAGGCCTCCTAATGCTCTAGAAGGTGTTAAATCTGTTGTGAGTAACAGAACCATAGACTGGTTTGGGTGGGAAGGGACCTTTCAAGACCATCCAGTCCAACCCCCCTGCAGTGACAGGGACATCTTCAACCAGATCAGGTTGCTCAGAGCCCTGTCCAACCTGACCTGGAGTGTTTCCAGGGATGGGGCTTCTACCACCTCTCTGGGCAACCTGGGCCAGGGTTTCACCACCCTGATAAAAAACTTCCTTACATCTAGTCTAAATCTCCCCTCTTTTAGTTCAAAGGCTTGTCCTGTCGCTTCAGGCCCTGCTAAGAAGTCTGTCCCCATCTTTCAGAGAGGCCCCCTTTTAGTACTGAAACACTGCAGTAAGTTCTCCCCAGAGCCTTCTCTTCTCCAGGCTGAACAACCCCAACTCTCTCAGCCTTTCTTCGTAGGAGGAGATGGTCCAGCCCTCTGATAATTTTTGTGACCCTCCTCTGGAACCACTCCAACAAGTCCATCTCTTTCTTGTTGTTAACTGAGCCACTGAGCGTGGGAGTATTGGGATTTCTGCCAAACAAATGGTTTCCTAATCTGTTGGAGTAGCTGTATGTTAAATTGCACCGCAAACGATCTACGTTCCTTGAGTGAATCATCAGAATTTCTCATAGCTGTTTCTCTGTGAATCTCAAGTTTGTTGTATGTTGTTGCTTTCATGCACATTAATTGGTTTTTTATTGGCCTAAGTGATTCCTGGAGCTGCTGGTATTCTTGAATATGTCTTCAAATGTCTATTTGGGATGATAAGCCTGAGATGTATAAAGTAGTATTTCTTTGAACAACAACGTGCTGGCGCAGTTTCAAATTGCTCTATAGGCAAGAGGGTATCAAGATAAGGTTTTGAATGCAAGTGTTTAGGTTACCTCCTGAGCAGATACTGCTCAATAACAAATCCCATGATGCTGACTTAAGAAATGAGGTTTTATTTTAAAAAGGGAAGAAAAAACTTTTTCTTGATGCCAGTCACACTCTTCATTTCATGACTTGGAAATTGTCCTTCAGTTGATTATCTTTATTTTTGCAGGACAAGAACGCGAAATCATAGCAGATGATCTACCTCACCCATTCGGATTAACCCAATACAGTGACTACATCTACTGGACAGACTGGAACCTTCACAGCATAGAAAGAGCAGACAAGACCAGTGGGAAGAACAGGACACTTATTCAGGACCATCTGGATTTTGTGATGGATATACTGGTCTTCCATTCTTCACGTCAGGATGGCTTGAATGATTGCGTGCAAAATAATGGCCATTGTGGTCACTTGTGCCTTGCCATCCCAAATGGATTCAGGTGTGGCTGTGCGGCTCATTATACCTTGGATCCCAACAGCAGGAACTGCAGCTGTAAGCCTTTTTGTTTGCTACCGTATTCTTCCGTGCTTGTGGCTCCCAGGTCCTTGTGATCCCTCGCAGTATAGAAAGCGAAGGGATGGATATCACAGGTCCATTTCCAAAGGTTTTCGGCTTCAAAAGTGATCTTTAAACATGAGGACAGAGTGTGGAGTCTTATATCTATTTTTGTGGCATGAATTAGGGCTGGAGATTCATATTTCAAATCTTAGAAATAACAGCGCTGCCAAGTCTGGTCTTTCTGGTTTTGCTAGAAGTGCTTTCTAGGTGGTTCAGCTGTGTGACTGAAGCTTTCCCGGTCTTCACCTAAGTGTGTAGGTGGGTGGCAGAGAAATCCTAAAAAAAAAATAAAATATCTTTTTCTCTTAATTGTTTAATAAAGTCAGCAAAAATAACATCCAATAAAGCAGCCTGCTAAGTAGTCTGCACAACACAAGTGCACATGCACTTGAAATTCATATGTATTTGTTTTCCCCTGCATGTGATGAACCTGCCAGTTCACTGGTTGCCCAATAAGAATTTCAGTTTCTAGTAAAATTAGCGGATGAATAGAAAATTGACTTAAAAAAAAATAAACCAACAAAGCTTCTCGCACCCTGACACAGGAGCATATAAGGAAATTCTAACTAGATGAAAAGGTCTAAGAAAGGCAGGTCCTGCTTGACTAACCTGACCTCCTTCTGTGGCCAAATGACTCACTTAGTGGACAAGGGAAAGGCTGTGGATGTTGTTTACCTGGACTTTAGTGAAACATTTGACACTGTTTCCCACATCATTCTCCTGCAGAACCTGGCTGCTCATGGCTTGGTTGGGTGTACTCTTTGCTGGGTAAAAGAATGGCTGGATGGCCTGACCCGAAGAGTTGTGGAGAATGGAGTTAAATCCAGTTGACAGCTGGTCACAAGTGTTCCCCAGGGCTCGGTACTGGGGACACTCCTGTTTAACAAAGATGTTAAATCCACGATCTGGGCAAGGGGATTCAGTGCACCCTCAGTCAGTTTGCAGATGACACTAAGCTGGGTAGGAGCATTGATCTGCTGGAGGGTTGGGAGGCTCTGCAGAGGGATATGGACAGGCTGGATCCATGGGCCAGGACCAACTGCATGAGGTTCAACAAGGCCAAGTGCTGGGTTCTGCGCTTTGACCACAAACAACCCCCGGCAGCTCGACAGGCTTCGGGAGGAGTGGGGGCAGAGCTGCTGGGCAGA
>NW_010291902.1:30154-32148 GCF_000700745.2 Antrostomus carolinensis | reverse complement strand
TATTTGTTTCCTTCCCAAGAGGTTCAGTAAAAAAAAATACTGTCTATTACACTCCCCACCGTTGTTAACTAAGTTTGATGAACAAACAGTTTACTACCTATTACAATGCAGCTGATTTTTTTTACTGATTCTTGAGGCACAACCGTTGTATTTGCCAGTTTTACAAATTAATTTGATTTCTCCAGAATATACCATTTCCCTCTTCTCTCTAATGCTTTGGTATCCTGCTACCCTACCAAAGTCAGTGAAATGACAGCACCTCTAAAACCCAGTCTTGCTCCTCTCTTCCTCCATTAGTCTCAAGAGCTTGAGGCTCTGAAGACACGTTCTTCCTTATCCCTTCCTATTTTCTAAGGCCTGAGTCTGTTAACTGTCTTCATCATGATATTCTACAGTCCTGATAGTAAACAGTAGGAGGGGGTTTTTTTTCTTTCTTCAGGAAAATCACCTGTCCTCAGGATCAACACAACTACTGTTTTTCATCTGTCATCTACTGTTGTCCCCTGTTCACATTAGTGACAGCAGTATCATCTGGATCTTAGCAACTTCACAGTACCCAAAACTGAGGATCACGGTATCACTAAGTTTCATGAGGCTATTAAGCTGGTTTGAAAGTGAAATATTCAGCGCAGTATTCAAACACTGAGAAACTTCCTTGTAATTCCATGATCACAGAATCATAGAATGGTCTGAATTGGAAGGGACCTTAAAGACCATCTAGTTCCAACCCCTCTGCCATGACAGGGACACCTTCCACTAGACCAGGTTGCTCAAAGCCTCATCCGGCCTGGCCTTAAACACTTCCAGGGAGGGGGCATCCACACCTTCCTTGGGCAACCTGTTCCAGTGTCTCACCACCCTCACAGTGAAGAACTTCTTCCTAATATCTAATCTAAACCTTCCTTCTTCCAGCTTAAACCCATTTCCCCTTGTTTTGTCATTAACTGCCCTTGTAAAAAGTCCCTCCCCAGCTTTCTTGTAGGCTCCCTTCAGGTATTGGAAGGCCACTATAAGATCTCCCCGGAGCCTTCTCTTTTCCAGGCTGAACAGCCCCAACTCTCTCAGCCTGTCCTCGTAGGAGAGGTGCTCCAGCCTTCTGATCATCAAGATCTCCAGCCCTCTGATCATCAACTCTATCAGCCAGTCCTCATAATGATCCCATATGATCATCCCATATGATCCCATAAACTCTTTTACAGTTGTATAACTTTGTTATTTTTCCAAGATAACTACAGGATTTGCCATTTTTGCCACTGGGTCAACCATTCTGCTGCAGCTGAGGTTATGTCCTGTTTTGTGTCTCTGCCTCAAAATGCCACTAACTTGCTAATTTTCCTCAACCAGAAAAGTTGATTAATGATCTTGCAACAAATTCAGAGTGTAAAGGGATGGAAAATCGTAACTGACATACAGTTTATGCCCACGAAGTGAGGAAAATCTGTAGCTTAGGCTGGCAGCTCTTAAGAACAATGAAGCCATCATGGACCAGGACACATATTAGTCTCATGTTCATGGGCAACACCTAAGACATTGATGAGTAATCTGATTGCAGCTTTAACAAACACTGCCACTGGAAGGCAGCCTAAAACTACAGCCTGCCTCTGTACTAGTAGATTAAACATGGTGCTGAGTTCAACTGATGTGGGATAACCCCCTCCAGTTACTATTCAAACCAAGGTGGCCAGATCCAAATTGCCTACAGAGAAGGCTAATTCTTAGACTTTGATGTGTGCCCTTTGGTCTGGGCCAAACCTCTGCCAAGGAACCATTTGAACAGTTTAACAGAACAGAAAATCAAGTTTCACTCT
This sequence comes from Antrostomus carolinensis, assembly GCF_000700745.2. Classification (NCBI taxonomy): domain Eukaryota; kingdom Metazoa; phylum Chordata; class Aves; order Caprimulgiformes; family Caprimulgidae; genus Antrostomus; species Antrostomus carolinensis. The sequence continues at coordinate 30,340 of NW_010291902.1, read as the reverse complement.
CCAGGGCTGCTCTGTAGTTTTCCAGGAAAATCATGCTATCAATATCTTTTTATATATTTGTATTTTTGTAATGTATTTAACCCTCAGCAACTTCATATCTTTATATATATATATATAAAGCAACTTTAACCCAAAACAACTTCTTTTGCATAGCCAGTGCTCATCCCTGCACAGTTTCTTCCCTTC
>NW_010291902.1:0-30120 GCF_000700745.2 Antrostomus carolinensis | reverse complement strand
GAATGCATCTGCCAAAATCCACTTAGTAGTTGCAAAAAGGCAGAGCTTTTGCCTTGGACTTTTGCCTTGGTGTGTTAATACCCCAGAGATCTTACTGAGACTGGCAGTGCCCTGTCCAGGGCAGGTCAAGGAGTAAAAGAAGAGTTGGCACATTTGCGTTGAGTGTTGTACCCGGCCTGGACTGGAGCAGAAGTGTGACAATGCTGAGGAGCACGCTGCAAAAATCGGTAAAGCTTTTCATTTTAATCTAATTTCAATCAATGATTTAGGGTTTGGTACATAAGTAGTATCACACTTTTCAAAACCATGGTATGCAGTTTGCTGTCCATCACCATTTCTTCTACTGAAGCATGTCCTGCTTTTTTTTTACAGGTCAGCAGTTATCACACTACATATGCCATTTTCCTTTTTTTTTTTATTTTACTGCTAGTTTTTTTCCTCTAATGCTTAATACTGATACTCAAATTGTCTGTAATTAGGTGAAGGCCTACCCTGCTGGGTTTTGTTTTTTTTTTTCAATTTCAGTTAGCTATTTACATTAACATTATTGCAAAAAGTTATATAATTACTTCAGCAGAAATTAACACCTAAAATTAACATCTATATTACTAGACTCAAATCTTTCAATGCAAAACCTTACAAGGGATTTGTCAACCCTTTTGCACAAAAATAGTTTTCTTGGGAAAAGAAAACAGACAAAGAAGTGAAAAGATATCACCTTGGGGGAAAAATCCCCAAATTTCATAACCCAAACTTTCTTACTGATGCATTTATTGAAATGTATAGATGGTAGTATTTCTCACAATAGCATTTTGGTTACTTTTTTCTATGTATATTTTCATCACTTACACAAATACAAACATTACCCATAGGGTCTGATTTTTTAAGGGTTTTTTTTAAGAGAATCATTGATGTTGCAACAACCCACCACGCAAATGTTTTACAACAACATCCGTATGGTCAGCTGTCAAAACGGTCCCCATCATCCCATCCAAACATAATCCAAGTCATCATACCCCAAGCTGTTCTGCTACTTAACTAACAAAACCCAGAATCCTTATTTGCATTAAATATACTTCATTGCACAGTTTCTACTGCCGCTTTTGTTCTACTAACTAGCAGAGTGCCCAATGCTAATGTCAGAGCCCAGTTCTTCTCGACTTGCATAACTACAACTGCTAATAAAAGGGTAAATACGGTGATGCCAAAAACTAGTCTCTCTTTTAAGCTACTGCATTCATCCATCATGTCTGGGATGTTTGGATCTCTGTGGATGGCAGGGATTAGCACTAAATGTGCCTTCTCTGCTTCCAACTCCCTTTCAGTTTGTATTGTTAATTTATCCACAAGCCTATTTACTGCGTGTATCATCAGCCTGATTGAATTCTTGTGTAATTCAGTTGCTTTCTTGAAGTTTTCACCTCTTAAAATATTATTCTTGGGTTGGTTTTTTTACTTTTGTTTATTCAAAATATTTATTTATAGATTTTTCAGTCAATTTAGTGTTGAAAATTGTCATAGTCAATTCCTTTACTCATCTGGCTTTTTCAGAAGCCTTGACAGGTTTACAGTTTTCTCGTAGTGTATTTGTGTCATTGCTAGCCTAACTTCTCTTTGTATGTCTGTTTTGCAGTTCTCTGCTCCATGGTTTTTATTACTTCTTTAAATGTTTGCCATCCAGGTTATATCAAGATTTTTTTTTTCTGACCATGATGCACAGATACCTCTGTACTTACTATAAATAGCAGGGTAAATGTTCTGAGCTGGCCTTTAAATTCCTGCAGGCTCTCAAGTGAGTGAAGCGTGAATCATGCAGTGAAGAGAGGTTCAGGGGGCTATTTTAGTCGCAATGTGCTCTCAGTCTCTCAGTGTTCATTTATTTAAGTGCAGAGTGATGATGGTCACATCCCTTGTGACAGTCTAAGAGTCTCTGGCTCCATTCATACAGGGCTTTTGGATCCTGGATTTATTCCCCAAGTCCCCTGTCCACCTCTGCCTCTCACTGCATGCATCTTCTTCAGTATATTTAGACTGCTGTAGCAAATATGCTCACTGCATCCTTGTTCTGTTACGTATCATATTGTCAATCCTTTAGCATCATTTTTCAGGCTACATATCACAGAAGACTCTGCCCTGTCCCTGTGCTAAGCTTCTCCAGAAGGATGACACTCGTGTACTCCCTTACAAGATAGGTTCCATGTTCTTTAAATAATTTTGCCTGCCATGCTGGGGTTTGGGGTTTTTTTTTACCTGTTTGTTTTGTCCTTTGTTAATCTTCCTCTGATAAATTTGAGCATTCAATCAATGCTAGGGAGAGGGGTTGAAGCATCAAAGATAAGCAGTACTCACAAATTTGAGAAATTAGAGTCAGGGTAAAGGAAAGAGAGAGAGATTCAAATTTCTGTTATGGGAAAGAAAAGCAGAACTCCCTCTTTTCTGTGTGGAGCAGCAGCAACCAGCCAGTTAACACAAACATCCTGGCTGATCAGCATAAATACAGACTCAGCCATTGCTCCATCATCTCCAAACAAACAGGCAGGGGAAGGATTGAACTATTGAGCATCAGGACTAAGAAAGTAAAATTCATTTGTAGATTTAATGTATTCTGCTGCACAAGGATCTCCTTTTTCCTAGTATGTCTGTCTTTATCATATTTAAATTGTGAGCTTCTGAAACATGCAAAGAAGTTTTTCACTCTGTCTATCTATATAGACAGTGATGTTTTCTTTTCTTGGAAATTATTACCACTAAACTAATTTGCAAGGAGAAAATGTTTTTGTGACATATAACATTTAAGATTTGCTGCATTTCTAATACTCTCTTGAGATTAATCAAAGTTCTACCTGTATAGCAGTAAAGAATTGGATCCTTTCTTATCAAGTAAACTATAAGTAATGGAAAGATTTCTTTAACCTCAAAAGTATTGCTATCCAACTTAAAAACTAGGAATAGCTATGTGTCTAGGATTTTTGTCCTTTTTTCCTTAATTATACAAAGAATTATCAGGATTCAGAAAAATGCAAAAAAGGTTTCAGATATTTTTTTACAAAGATAATCTCTTTTGTCTGAAAATTTAAAAATATTATTCTCTCTCCGTTAAAAGAAATCCACTGCAGTTTAAGGATTTTCTTCAGCCTTTTTGGTGTTTATTTAGGGCTAGTGAATAATACAGACTCTCCAGGCAGATTTCCCATTTTAAGCCTATGACTTGATTGTGAAAAAATGTCCCGTTCAGTACTGACACACACTGAGTTTTCAAATACCCAGTCACTGTGTAAAACAGTCTGCAAAATTCCAAACTAAATGTAAGTGGCCAGCCGCCTTCCAATTGCTAGTACATCTCTGTGTTAGAATTTGGGTGAAATCCCCCAAAGTAAACATCAGGGTGGGATCCTGTCTGCCTAATCTAGCCACTAAACCTGCACCTACCTTTTAAGCTCTCCTTTTGAAGAGAATACTTTCCCATAGAATACTTGGAAAGAGGTAGGCATCCTGCTGGCCTCTGAAAGGACATCCAGCCTGCCTGAATTTAGGTACTTGGATACCTGATTTATTTTCCATTTTTTTACATCAAGTTTGTTTGGGGTTTTTTTTGTTTTGTTTTCTGGGTTTGAGTTTTGTGGTCTTTTTCAGATGTAAGTGATGGACAGGAGTGGAAACTTGAGTATTTTTGCAAGTTAGGGGGAAAGACTCTCCCTTGTATGCAATACTGGAGGTATTATTAGAATTAACTCCTACATTCCTTCTGCAAGCAAAATTCCAAATTAATTGGAAGTTGCCTGAGCAAGACATATGAGTTGGTGATTAACATACTAGCTAACTCTTGAGGCAACTTCCTACTAGAAACTAAATATATTACTTTGTCTTAGCTATTAGTATTTTGTATATTACTTTTGTCCTGTTCTAGCATCTCCTTTGGCTGAGACTTTGTGGAAGTTGAGCTAAAGAAGCAACATCAACTAGTTTACCAAGAAGTAATGGTGGAAAGTTCAAATAAAGTCTCCTCTCCCCATTAAGTCTTGTCCAAAACTGCATTGGTTTCACTGGAAGCAGAAGGTAGCCTTGGAATGTACAACCCCATCCCAAGTACTGTGGACATGAGTTCCTACTGTAACACTCCTTAAAGTTCAGGGTTTGCTGATAAAACTGTTGATTTATTTTCAGACTGCAGAGCTAGAGTAACTATTGGCACTGGTATCTTGGCAATCTTTCTTCAGGCCACATATGTGAATATGTAGAAATCTGCTACACACATCATTGTTTTGAAAACTACGTGGCACCTTTGCATAACAAATTTCAGAAGCTAAGACTCATCCTAATAACTTTTAAATAACCGTTACAATTGCCTACAATATAGCCATGCTAAGTAGAAGAGATTACCATGTTTATACTGTCAGTTAGGAAACCAAGTTTATCAGTTGCACAGCTATTAACAATGTATTGCTTTCAAAACCACAAGGTTATTAGCTATTGAAGACCTAACATTTTTATAACAAATCTGGTAACAGTTCAATGGCAAGGGTGGATCACAATGAATCTAAATTAATCCAGCTGGTATGCCTTACTGTCATATTTTAGTTGGTATTGATGCACTGCAAAAAAAAGCAGCAGCATTTTTTTCCTAGCTTACAGTATCCCAAATGCTTTTAAAAGTGACTGTGTTCTCTTTATCCATATTTAGTTTTTATGGACCCATTACTTATGTGGGTATCTGCATGCTACTACATGCTTCATTGCCTACAGCTTTGCCTGCTCAGTGAGCTGTGTACAGTTAAATATGGATACAAATGATGGCAGATATGTAATCGTATATTGAGTGTTGAGTATGTGTGGAGGTGTTGAGTGCCTCCCCAATTTGTGGTGACTATGATGATCTCTGCAATAACCTGATACTCCATGTTAGTAGGAGAAAGTTCTTCCAAGGTCTTCTAGACCAGACTTTAGGCAAAAGTAGACTCCGAAAGTAGAACGAAGCAAAGATTGGTCAAGCAGGTACAACGGTTACAATGGCAGTCATCATGGCTAAAAATCACTGTTGGCATTTCCCTCCTTGCAGGAGGGAGCAGGTGATGCTCTGAGGGAACAGAGCCAAGAGCGTTAATTTATTTACAGGCCTGGAAACATTCCAGTTTTGCTTTGTATGTTCACGGCAGCCTGCGAATTCTACACAGGGCACTGAAAAAGCCAAAGTTGTAGGAGGTGAGTACACAGCAGGCAGCCTCAAAAAGGGAGGGACGGTCCCAGGGGTCCTCAGAGTATGCTGGTGGGGCTGCCATCCCTACCTCCTCAGTCTCCTCATCTGCCATCCCAGTTCACTTACAACATCTCAGTCCACCCTGCCAGTTTCTGGGCCCAGGAACTAGTGATGCTCATTTTCCCAGTCCCCCCAGTACTCCCTTTCCCTGCTCTGTCTCCTCCATAGGCAGCACTTGTGTTACCACCTGCCCAGATTCCCCAGCTCCAAATGCATGGACATCCCCTACTTGTAGGCAGCAGTAATTCAGTAGCTGGAGTAATAGTAGGAACCCCATCCCCAACCAGCCCGAGGTACTGGATAATGCCACCATAGTTCACTCCTTTCCCTGTCTCGCAGCCCCATAGCCAGCCCTATTTCTTCCCACACTTCTTTTTCCCAGCATCAGAGCCAGGCTCTTCTCAGTGATGCCCAATGGTAGGACAAGGGGCAATGGGTGTAAGCTGGAACACAGAAGGTTCCCCTTTAATTTCAGAAGGAGCTTCTTTACAGTGAGGGTGACAGAGCACTGGGACAGGCTGCCCAGGGAGGTTGTGGAGTCTCCTTCTCTGGAGACATTCAAGACCCGCCTGGACGCCTTCCTGTGTGATCTCATTTAGGTTCCTGCTCTGGTAGGGGGATTGGACTAGATCATGTTTTGAGGTCCCTTCCAATCCCCAACGTTCTGTGATTCTGTGATTCTGTGATCAGACTTACTAAGCTGCTTATTCTGCATCTCCAGACACTCCCTGTTCAGCAGTTGCAGCCGAAGCATTCTAGACTCTGTTCTTCATTCTGGCTCCATCTCAGCATTGCCATCCAAGGCATCCAGACTGTCCCAGGAAGAGGAGCAGAGTTCCCATCTCCCAGCTCTCTGCCACTCCAAATGTAGGCACAGGCCAAGTAGGCAGCAGTGGCACAGCGGCACCTTCCTGGTGCAGTCTTCTGTCTGACAGTACTGAAATGCAAAGGAACACATCAGACAAAGGACTTCTCTGAAAATTCAGTGATGTGATGCGTAAAAAGAAGAGGGAGGAGGCAATGGCATTTTGCATTATTGCAAATACATTTGCTTTTACAGATTATTGGCTTTGGAGGCAAAATAGCGTAACTTCCCATTTCATTTATCCTTCTTCATAGTATTTCACTTCCGTGATTTTTATTGAGCTTTTTCCTCAGATCCTGGTATAAAAATACCTGCATTCACTTGTAAGGTTCCTCTCCCTCAGTAAGCTGAAGTTGGACTCATTAATTTTTTTTTAAGGTTGCTATGACAGACTCTTCAAAGTTCAAGTGTAATAGCCTGAATATAGATGAGTCTTCAGTAGCAGCCAAGGAAAATGTCAGAAACTCATTCTCCCTGACATTTTTGAACTTTGAAAAGACTGAAAAAAAATCTTGGCTGAGATTTTGCAAAACCAACCAAATTTTTATATCAATTTGTTTTTGCTGTTGGGACTGTCTACTAGCCGGGTTGTCAGCCACATTTTACTTTGGGATATTATCTTTCACATGCTGCATAGGACTAAGAAGTCCATTGGCTAGAATCTTTGGATATCTGTAAAAACTCCTTAAAAAATGAGACATCTCTGGAAATTCAACAGTTCAATTTCTATATTGTTTTTGTGATTGACAGATCATTTTCCATCAGTGACAATTGTCTATTTTAAATCATGGTCTACTAATGATGGGTTGACTGGGATGTGCTTGCTGGTCGCCTGCAAAAAGAGACTGGTCACACAGTTAGAAAGAATAGAATATGCTCTATGATTTAATTTTTCTGCTTTTTTTTTTTAATAGATTTCAGAGCCAGAAGGAAATATATTTAAACTGCCTACATACAACAGGCCGTAGGATTTCATCCACTGCATGAATCTGTACAACTAAAATTGGTCTAAGACACCTGGTTTAAGAAAGAGTAGATCTTAGGATCTTTCAGTTAAACTCAAATCCAAATTTTCTGGAGTAAATCTGAAGTAAAAGGGAGATCTGGTTGTGCCAAAACTTAGTAAAGCCCACATGCTGTGGTCACAAGTGAACATATCGCATGAACATATTAAATTTGCAGCAAGACATTGCAAATGGTCCTTCAGATCAATAATTATTTATTCATATCTGACAGCAAGACTAGTAGAGACCACTGTTTATTTTCTTATATTTACCAAAACTTAGTGGTTTTTTCCCTATAGTTTGGCTGTACCTTCTTACAAAGTAGAATTTTCTTGTCTTGTTTCTTTTAACTAAGGGTAGCCTTTCTTAAGTATCAAGTGCTTTCTTCTCCTGCTTGCAACAGAAATGCAGAAGACTTACAGAGAGCAGCTTGGTAAACACAGATGCACAATATTTCCACTGCAACCTGTACAAAGAAGTTCTAAAGTTGTCTGTATGCTTCCCAGGGTTTTTTTGTTGGGTTTTTTTGCTTTTATTTGTGCTAGTTAGTTCCAAATTTCCTGCCTTACTTTCCTCCTTATGGGTGTCGACATAGACTTAGTTTTTACGTCTACATTGACATGATCTCAGCCTGACAGTACATTATGGGAAGAAAAGAAAGATTTATTGGCAGAAGAGAGCCTGTTGGAAAAAAGCTGGGTAGTGGTAATTGGAGAATGAGTCAGTGTCTGGAGTCCAGCTGTGCTTGCTACACAAGCCTGACTAGAGCCGAGTTACTCAGTTTTCTTCAATGATCTGAAACTGGCTTTTTTAAAAAAAGGAATATACTGTACGTGTGTTGGATATATTTTCAGCTGAGAATATTTGAATAAAGGCAACAAATTATTTCTCTTCCTTCTTACTGTTGTTAGTGTTGCAGTGAAGGGTAGGAGCCGTGCTTTTGGTGAAGCAATTCATTACACACGCACAAAGCAGCGTGTCTGAAAGATGTTGTGGCATCAGCATCTCAAAATGCACCCATAACAGTTTGATATGCAATAACTTCTGTGACTAATATTGTAGAAACACCTACATCCTGACCCTGGGAGGCAAAGCATTGCTATTTCTTATTGCACCCATTTACAATGGTAGAAGCTTAAGAAGCACAGCATCAGTTCCTGGTTGGTATTATTTTAACTAGCAAGTTGAATTATGAAGCTTATCAACATCCCAAAAATTGAAGTTCTAACCTTTGAACAATACATTATTTTAAGGCAAGAGGTATTTAAATGTCTTCAGAGAATATTGTCAAATTAAATACTGAATTTGAAACAAATGTTATAAAATTAAGCTCTTATGAATCCATAGTTTTTATCTCTTTTGCCATACTAATAAAAACAGTTACTTCACAGTTAAATGTTCCTCACAGAGCAGATTGTGGCAAGAACCAAAAAGTGTTACAGTGGATATATATTACCTAATTTTGTTGTCAAGACTGAAAGAAAAACAAAGAATAAATTAATGGTGAATCATTTACATTTTTCCATTTCTTTGCATTTTAATAATTCCTGAAAGTTTAGAAATATAATTAAGGAATTTTCTTTTTTTACATATAAGATTCATGAAAACAAACATTTAAAACAAAAGAAATAGTACAACCAAACTATGACAATTTTGGACTACAGACACAGAGGCTAGGATGGTAACAGCAGTACTACATGAGCAACAAAAAAGTCAGGATTGAAATTTATGAGAAAGTTGATCAAGTGCTGGGAGTCTCATTTAATACAGAAAAAGCCTTTGGCAGCCAGCTGGAAGAACAGTGAGTTTTGAGGCAACGCTCACATATTCAGGCTGAAGTTTTACCGGTGATATGGTATCTAAAACAGTTTCAGCTCATTAAAGTGGGACATGGTTGCCCAGTTTCTCATCTCAGTTTTTGGCTTATTCATTGCAATTATGATTGTAGGTAAGTAGATCAAAAGTTCAGGAGAGAAAACTTGACAAGATAATGTACCTTGTATTTGTTGCAGGAGTGAATAACACTACTTCTAGGATTTTAGAACCACTTGATAATTTAAATAAACTAAAAAAACAGAAGGGAAAATATAACAAGCCATGTTATCCATTCCTCTCCATCCCCATTACTCTACATGTTTCAAAACTATTAATTCCAGCTCTGTGTAGCTATAAAGCAGTGCCTGCTGTGGTGTAGAGAGTTGGATTTCTGAATAGCTTTGTTCCAGCTGGGAATGGAGAATGACCCACAAAGGCTGTGAGAAGGAGGTCATTGAATAAAGATCTCCCTGAAGCATCTGGGACCTGCCATAATTCCTGAATTCTCTATGGCATTAGAAGTACAGCACTTATTCTATGCTTAGCATACATACGATTTGGCTTTTTATGGATCACCATCTTCTCTTTCCCCTAGCATGCCCACAACCCTCTGCTCTATTTCACACACAACCACCTCATCTTCTACGCCATTCTTGTTTAGCTAAGTCATGGCTACCAAAAGTAAGAGAAGATTTCTGCTGTTTTGCCTCTGAACACACTCATTTATCTAGGTCTCTTTCATCTACTTAGATGCCAGTTTCCAAGCAACATGTTGAACGTTTACCATCTTTGAGATGTTTATCTGTCTGTATTATTTGGTTTCTATCTATATTATTTGGAACCTACTTTTATTAGGAGGAATCATTCTCCACCATTACCAGCTGCCAACTCAGACTGAGAATTCTTCTTTTGCAATTGCATTAGCAACAGTCTGCAAAGGCAGACAGCAGAGATCAGCTGTGTGGACAGTATTTGGTACTGAAATAGTGAGTCCCTGTCTTCACCACAAAATGTTGCAGGGGATGGGGACAATGCTGGTAGGTGATATGGTGCCCATCTTGCAAACTTATAGTACATTGAGGAAAAACAAGACTTTCTGTGACAATATTGCTTTCTCAGTTCTCTTGTAGGTCTTACAGAAGAAGGCATTTTATTGTAAGGTCCTTAAGAATTATGACTACCAGAATTCAGTTCTATAGAATATTCCTTATCCCACATGGTTTCTCACACCATATTTTCACATTATGATAAAATTCAGCAGTGATGCTCGCATAGGCATTTTTTCTTATCCCTGTGTGATGATGTGCCGTGCTGTGAAGATGCAAGATCAGGGAACTGGTTTGACTTTAAGAAAAAAAAAAAAAAAAGGTGTTTTTTGAATGCTAGTTCAGTTCATAATCCAGTTTACATTGTAAGCACATACACCATTGTTCCAGTGCAACTGAGTGAGAGGCACAGCACATGGAGGCGGACAGCAGTATCTTATTTCCTTCAGATGTTAAGCTCCTGCATGCACTTACCAGTTTTCAAGGTACGTGGAGCAGCAGCTGAATAGACAAACACTTTCTGTCTCCTTGCTTCCCATGCTGGATCCCTGACATGAACTTGTAAGAAGAAAAAAAGGAGCAGCAGTGTAAGCTTGAAGGCTCAGACTCCTTCTGCAATTGAACCCCACTCCCCTTTGGACTTGCAGTCCACATTAGGAGCCTTAGCAACCTGAAATTCCATGCCTACTCATAGTCCTTTCCCAAAAACACTGCCTTCAAATGATCTTCAGCTCTAGTTGCCAGATCATACCCATTTGTCCTAGCTTCTAAACAGCTTATCCTCTTAATTTCCTCAATTTAGCAGTTTCATCCAAGATATCCAGATGTCCCAGCTACCTCGGAGTAGTGCAGAGGCTGCTGATGTGAGGGGAGTGCTCAAGGAAATAGAAAAGTCCACAGGATTTTTAGTTCTTAGCATCACCTGTATGATAGATAGATCTAAATGACACTCAGCAATGTCGTGTGAGGCTTGGTCTAGCCTGGAATTTTCCAGGGTTCACAGAGGGAGTCTACACTGATTTGCATGAAGATATTCCCTTCATTACTGTTATATTGATCTGAAAATAATAACTAATATCTCCTGGTTTTAGGGAGGCAAAGAGGAAAGTGAAAATTCACATACAAATAAAGAGGATCAGGTGGTGCTTCTGAAACCCTTTTATTGAGAAACAGGGGAGTACCCTGGATGAGAGCTAGGGTTAACTCGGTCCAGTCAAGGGGCTTCTCATAGGCATCATTTTTGCATCACCTATTGAAGGTGGCATTAGCTCATTAGCTTTAACTATTACAAATTCACAGAAGAAGGAAAATATTTAATGATTGAATCCTTTTTCTAAGTGACAAAAATATAGCCTCTTGACATTTTTATTTAAAAAAAAAAAATTGAGCCATGTGATGTTTTACGAGATAACTCAGTTGCAAATATTTTTCAAATGCAAGAGAGACAAGCTCTAAAAGGAAAATCAACATAATAAATAGGAAAGACAAAAATTAACTCCTACCAATGTTAAGGTGACTGACAACCAGTCACTAGGCAAAAAACGTTGGTATTGAAAGAAATCTAAAGCTACTAAAGTAGAAAATATAAATCTAAAGCAACAGGACCACTGTGCTCTAGCCCTGTAAGTGGGACGTTGGATTAAAGTGCCAATGTTCTTTCATAGCAACAATCACCAAGGACATCAGTTATATAAAAATATGAACAGATATATATCCTTCTACAAATGAAGTAAAAGTGGGTTGTTTTCCATCCATAATGTTGATAAATGCAATGTTGAACTATTTGGTGAGAAATATCAGTAGCCATTGATGCATCTTTTACAATCACTTTCTACACTTGTCTACTCACTAACACCAGGGCAGGGCAGAACATAGGTTGGTTGTGGGTCTTTTTACACATATATATGCATCTGTACAAAGTGCAGGAGCTGCAAATACAGGAGCACCCCAAGCATCTGCTTAATGTGATCTCCTTCTGACAGTGATTGGTACCAGATGCTGCAAAGGAAATTTCCACAGAATCCATGAGGCAAACAGTCATGGAAGAACTGATATATAAGGATAGTGAATTCCTAACTTTGCTGTTTGGCTGGTGCATGCCCTGAAGAATGACATCTTACACCCTTTCCAGATTCATTTTCTCCCATCACCTTAATAATGTATATCGTGTTTAGTGAACCCTGTCTCTTTCTTTCTGTAGGCTGCTGCAAGCTTCCCCCATCCCACTGCTTGAGCAGTCTGTGCACCAAGGATACACGGACCAGCTCTGACACCACAGCTGTACAACCTCTGCTCAGACTGCCAAAAAGGACCTGTGAGTCTGTACAGAGACACAACTAATAAAAAGTACAGGTACTGGTGTGACAGGATTGTTAGCAGCTCAAGGATTCAAGAGGGAAAACCCCGGCACGGAAAGGCGCATAATCTTAAATTTTAAAAGAGTGGGAAGCTTGTTAGCCAAGGGACAGGTCAGGAGCTACTGGGTCAAGCCACCAGTGTCGTCAGTGTTGGCAGAGCTGGTGGTAGATGGCAGCTCAGCGGCCCTGTGCATCTGTTGCGGGGAGCTGTGGGACCAGCCTACCCTCCCCATCGTGACTGGTGCCTGACTGGGCAGCAAAGACCTTGGATGCCACGTCTGGAGCAGTGAATGTATTAATCCTTAACCTAAGAGGTCAATAAAGCCAAGCTCTATTTTGTGTGAGTCAATAAGCACTTGCTTAGTGCTTATAAGTTGTGTATATCCTACTTGTAGAAGATCAGAGGGCATGGCTACACATGCCCAAATAAATTCAAAATAGGGACCATAACAACTGATGTGCACTTATTTCTGAAATCTACTGCACTGTTAACCTCAGCAATTTATTGAACAATCAAATCCATGGATTATGTGTTGCATAAAACACTGGTGATGATTGTGTAAACTGAGAGAAATTGCATATTTCTGAGTCTGTACCACAGATGCCTGACTGAAGCAAATTTTTTCAACATTATGTTTTATATTATTTTTTAATCTCTGCAAAACCAGCCAATTCCTACCACTAACTTTGCTCATACTGCAGTGATTCAACCCTTGGCATTTTTAGCAAATTCACCACAGGTCATTAGTTGCAATGTGTGTGTGGACAGCCCACAACTCTGCCTATTTTGTTTTTACAAGCATTTTTGTTCAGTTACACTGGACAAAGCAGTCTGCAGGACAGTATTTCATGAGGTCATCTTTTGCAGTAGTGGGGGGTTTTTTTCAGTAGTAATGAGAATTTCTGAAACAGAATATTGTTGCTAATTACTTTCACTCACCTAATTTAGCCATCTAAAATTTAAGTGTCTAGTTTAAGCTAATTGACTTGGATGCCTCAGTGGTTACTGGAGAGTGAGAGAGAGAAGTCTCAGAGAGCAACAGATCTCCATTGTATTTTTTATACTTACTTTATCCTAAGATGAATCATCCTCCAGGAGTCCTCCCTCTTTCAGCTGAGTACAGAGGTAGTTAAAATGATAAACCAGATGCCCACTCTTGCTTTTCTGCAGTGTACCTATGAAGTTCTCTGCAGATGGATTGCAGAGAAACGATGTTACACAGACACAGCTTGAGGTCACAGTTAGCTGATACATATTATTTTAGCGATACAGGAAGCAAGCTTGAGATTTTCTACTCCAAACTAAACAAACCCCCAGGTCTCTGTCTTTTGCATTGTTATGATGAAATTTGGATGAAGCATCACTGAATTTGGTGAGCACAATGAGTCTTTTGCATGGCTGTTCAGCTCAAGGTAGTTAAGCTTCTGTTGTGGTTTTTTTGTTTGGGTTTTTTTGTTGGCTTTTTTTTGGGGGAGGGGGTGGGGGCTGGAATTTTGGAAGGAGTCATCCCCAAAAGCCCAAACCACAAGTCCACAAGTGAGGTCATTAATATGGTTTTACAACCGGTTATCATCTTTCAAGAAGGATACACAAAAACTGGAGAGTCCAACAACAAGTATAATCAAAGATCTAAAATCACAAAGATATAGTAAAGTGGGGTTATTTAGCTTAATAAAGAGAAGATTGATAGGGAAGAGTGGGAACCTGATGATTTTCAAAAACCATCACTGAGAAAAAGCAGTGGTCGCAGCAAGGAAAATTTCAGGGTAGACATCAGGAAAAACCTTCTCATGGTGAAGAAGTGGCTGGGGGGACTTGCCAAGTTTTCATTACTGGAGCTTGTTAAAACTAAACAAGACAAATGTCTATCAGGAATGGCTCAGGCATAGGTGCTCTGCCCTAGGGAAAGGTAAATAGAATGAATACATCCTTTCTCTGTAATCTTCCATTATCTAAATCCTTTCTGATTTATAAGAAATTTAGTTCTTATTTCTCTGTTTCTTACAAAATTCTTATAAATAAGAAATGGGCTGACAGGAACCTCATGAAGTTCAAAAAAGGGAAGTGCAAAGTTCTGCACCTGGGGAAGGAGAACTCCAGGCAGCAGTGAGTGCTGGGGCCACCCAGTTGGGAAGCAGCTTTGCAGAAAAGGACCTGGGTGTCCTGCTGGACACAAAGTTGATCTTCAGCCAGCAGCGTGCCCATGCCACAAAGGAAGCTGCATTAGGAGGACTGCTACCAGTAGGTAGAGGGGGTTGATCCTCCCCTTCTACTCAGCACTAGTGGGGCCACACCTGGGGTACTGTGTCCAATTCTGTACTCCCCAGTACAAGAGAGAGATGAGCTACAAAGATGATGAAGGGACTGGAGCATCTCTCATATGAGGAAAGGCTGAGAGAGCTGGGACTCTTCAACCTGGAGAAGAGAAGGCTCAGAGGGGGATCTTGCCAACACATATAAATATTTGAAGGGACAGGGCAAATCAGACAGAGCCAGGCTCTTTTCAGTGGTGACCAGTGACAGAATCAGAGGAAATATGGGCACAAACTGAAACACAGGAGGTTCTGAACATCAGGAAACACTTTCACTGTGAGGGTGACTGAGAACTGGCACAGGTTGCCCAAGGAGGTTGTGGAATCCCTATTCTTTGAGACATTCAAAACCCATGTGCACACGGTCCTGGGCAACCGGCTCTAGGTGGCCCTGCTTGAGCAGGATGGTTGGACTAGATGACTTCTGGGGGTCCCTTCCAACCTCAACCATTCTGTGGTTCTGTAATCAATGGAGGGAGTAAGCAGACCCACAGAACAATTTTGAATGTTACTGGAATTGCTATTTCCGTGTATGTCTGTCTTTTTCTGACACCTGTACAAAGAGTTCCAGTTTAGGTGTCCATGTTTATGGGCCTAAGAGGATGAATCTGTGCCAAGGGCTGAATAACACAAATAACAGACAGCTCCTCAGAGGCAAAGTCCCTGCTCAGCTTTCTCTGAATGTCCTAGGGGTTAATGGTGTTTATCAGCTCAATGAATAAAGGTTGCTTTTTTTTTTTTTCTGACAGAATTTAAGATTCTGCATAATGGAGGCTAAAACATAGCCTGTCAGATTGTCAAAATTATGGTCTTTATTTCTCTAGAGTATACCAGAGAAGAAAATCCTAAAGTAAACTATTTAAGATTTTGTTATAATTTTCGTAATGTTTAAGTAAAGCAAAGACTCTGTCTCACATATGCTTAATTTTTACCAGACTTCAGTTTACTTAAATCTTAGGGTTAGGGAGAATATAACAAAAACTTAATTCACTGACACTATGAAACATAACAAAAAAGGGGAAATAACTTCATTAGCATGTTTGTAATACCTGTAATATTTCTGTATTTTCTTTTTTTTAGTTTGGTCTTTTTTCTAAATGATAATTACATTTGACAGCCTGAATCTACTCTACCTAAATACATA
This sequence comes from Antrostomus carolinensis, assembly GCF_000700745.2. Taxonomy (NCBI): domain Eukaryota; kingdom Metazoa; phylum Chordata; class Aves; order Caprimulgiformes; family Caprimulgidae; genus Antrostomus; species Antrostomus carolinensis. Next base: position 14,322 of record NW_010291902.1, on the reverse strand, counting down.
AACTCTGTGTAAAACCTTTTGTCAGGAGCAAGAGTCAATGTTAAAAAGAGATTTTGAGATTCAGTATTTTCCCTTCTGCCTTGTCATACTGAAAACCAAACTTTGCTAACTGATTTGAACCTTCTCATCCAAGCTAAGCTTACCTACACCTCCTTCCTAATTCCACCTCCTGCAGAATAATGTCTTTGTTTTAATCTATCATATAAATGCAACTCATTGATTTCTTTCTTTACAGGCATGCCAAAACCTTCCCTAATTCCTCAAGTTATTTCTAATGCATTTACTAGCCTTTAAAGTGATGTATATATTTTGTTTCAGTTGTCAAAGATTCTTCTTTACGTATAATCATTATGAAAAGACAGTCAATACTGTTACTGAGTATGTTTAGTGGGTGGTGTCTAAGTGACGAGCACGAATATGCACTCTGAAAGCACAAGGAGGTTACCAAGGAAGACATGTTTCTCTGAAGGTATCAAATATCAGTAAATAGGCATAAAAATAAGCAACACAAAAATTATTGTGATTGCAAGATAAAACAGCAAAGTTCTAAGTCTAAAGTAGCCAACAAAAATAATCTTTTCAATTTTCTACACATGAAATTTCAAGATAATTTATCCTCTTTATGACACAGCTTCTCCCCACACATGTAGATGCAATATTTCCTTTTTTCTTTTTTATTCTCTTTTTAAAAGAGAATCATTGGCTATAAAAACCATTGGCTATAAAAACCAGAGAGATTAAGTGCTTCATTATATGTCTCTTAATTAAGCTAGTGTGAACATTTAATAGAGCCATTTTTTAATTTTCTCCTGCCACTCTACAATAAAAATGCACTCCCTAGTCTCCCAGTCACCTTTTAAAAACCTCATCTAATGAGAGAGATATATATTGGGCTCTTGATCCTTGCCATTTGGCTAATACATTTTACTTTTATTCTTCCTTCGGGGTCTGGAGATATTCAGTATAACATTGTTAGAGTTTCCCATTTAAAAGTCTTTCCCTGGAGAACATTTTACTGATTTTTGAGAAGATTTTATTTATATGTCTTTGCTTTTATTACTGAAGACTGTACTACAGCAAAGCTCTAAAAGATGAACCTGAAAGTAGATTAGTTATCCCAACTGTTCAGACTTTCCAGACCCACACTGGCACTTACTGAGTTTCATTGGCTTTTCTAGGGGGGGAAAAGCTTGAAAAGTAATCCAGTAATAAACCCAAACCCCTCAGTACACTCAGGGAGCATGAGTGTATGGAACAGAGAGGGAAAAAAATACAAGGCTTTTATTTTATTGCTTGGCCTATATCGGAGAGATGCCTGGTGTAATGGAAGTTGTGTCAGAAGAAAGTGGTTTAGCATAATAGCAAGGTCACAAAATACAACTTGGGCTCGAAGAACAGGTTCTTTCCATTTTCTAACAGCAGAATTTACACAGGTGAATTTGTTAAGAGTGGAGATAAGCAATATCATCTGGGTGCTGTGTTCCTGAGGACTTAGGAAAAGTTAGGAAGCACAGTGTATCCTCAAATGAACAGTGCTGCTAAGAGGAAGACTTGAAATTTGGATCTGGTGATACCTTCATGTACAAACCTTCACATTTTCAAGATAAAGAAATCTAATCTCTAATCTAGCAAAAAAGCCATACAGTTGTGCTTGGCTAAATACGATTCCTAACCCAACTGATATCAGAGGAGGGATTATTTTTTTCAGACCAAATTATTTTTGACATGTCAGTCAATGGTGGATTTCCACATATTAGTTCCTTACGGTGTCCTCTGAAGCTATGTTCTGCTTATTTAGCAGAAGCTCAATGTCTCACTGTGCCACTAGGAAGTTAAGCCTGAGCTGTATTCATTTCAACGGTGCTGTTGGCAGAGAAAGTCAATCCCTCTGTTGACAGGAGCCATAGACAACCTACTCATGTAAGGCAAGCTGCAGTGCTCTACCAGGTTACCACGCTACGCAGTGAAAACCTATGCAGTCATTTCCTCCTCTTTCCAGTGGCACTTTAGTTGACATCAGTTTTATCAATATATATTTTCCATTGAATGGTTAAGTTATAGAGCTGACTCCAATGGGCATTCTGGGAAAATAACTTGTGAGCTTTCCTGAGATTTGCAGTAATCTGACAATGCACATGAACATCTGAAATGAATACTGAGGTAAGAGCTCTACCCTGTCTTAGCTGTAACTGGCTATGCAATATAAATAAGTAATGCATGATTGTGAAAGAGAAAACAGGGAAAGTACATCTTTGAGCTGATGTTCAGGAGTGACTTTCAGTTTCATGAGTTTCAGGCTTTTTTTTTTTCCCTCCACTCTAATTTCTGATTTCTTGGACATATATTTCCAAAAGCACTGAAAGACCTATTTTACTCATAGACCACAAATCTTCTATATAATTCTACTTTATGAATTATTTTAAGTATTTTCCTAAAATCAGCTAGGTAGATATATCCTCAGTCCTAGTCCAATATAAAATCTATATGCATCAAAACAGTCCAGAAAAAAAACCCAACAAATAATGCAGGTAAAAAAGGATAAAAGTCTGAGATTTAAAAGAAAAAAAAAAAGTCTTCCATAAATTGTTTATGAGAAGCAAAGAGCAGACTGCTCCGCAGGGAAGGCCAGCCAGGAGCTGGGGTGACAGCAATGTGGTAGGGCAGTGTCCTCACCAGCACAGGGACAGTCCCACTGTGCCCAAGCAAGGAGAGCAGGGCAGGTCCAGTGACAGTAAGCAGGGTCAGTCACAGCCCAGGCAAGTCCCTGGTGATGAGGCAGGTCTGAAGTCAAGTCACCAGGTCAGGATGGGGGCCAGGCACAGGCATGGCTCAGGCCAGGACCAAGTCGAGGGCTTAAAAGCAGCTCCCAGTCAAAGAGGTGACCCCTAAAAAAAGTGTGTTTCTCTGAAAACTGTTGCCAGCAGCCTGATCCCCACCTACACGGCTGCCCCATACCAGGGCTGGCACCCAGCCCAGGCAGCTGGCCCCTGCGCCAGGGCAGAGGTTGCAGAGCCTGGGGCTGCACACAGGGCCTTGCTGCAAGATTTCTCTCAGACCTCCAAACTTCATCTTCTTTCACTGTCCATGTCTATGATCGAGGTCACAAAATAAACTTCAGTGTTTGCCTAATCTTGCCTATTAAATGATCCAGAGTTGGGCAGAGAGTAGCACTCCCTGGTCAGGATTTGCAGCAGCTAGCACAGTGAGATGACTGAACCAGGCAATCACAAATGCCAAAAAGAGAGGTTTTCTCCTGTGTGAGTCTATTTGAATGGCTTTAGACACCAAAACTAATTCTCATTTTAAAATGTCTTCATTTACTCAGGATTCAAAAAATCAGCTGCCTTTGGAGAAGGTTTTTCAAGTAAAGGTGAAATTTCTGAGCTCTTACCCAGGACTTGGGAAACCCTGAGTTCCACTCATATAGCAGTTGGACAGGGTTTGAACTTACAACATGTTTATGGGGTTTTTTTATATCCTCTTTTGAATACCCACTACCAAGAAGGGGACAGGAAGGGAGCAGACAAAAAAAAATATCTTCATAGTGACATGCTTATTTCGTAGCATGGACCTTGTCTTCTAACTACCTATCTACCTATATATTTTCTTTCATATCTGAGACGGTGTGTGTCCTTGGAGGGCTGTAAAATGGTTCCAAAGATTATAAAGCAGCAGTGGATTCCCTGCCTTCAGACTAGCTGCCAGCTAAAATTTTAGAACAATGGCTTCTGTCCTGTTTGCACGGCAATGTGACAGCAGCTCTGACACTACAGGGCAGTGGGTACGGCATTCTGTATTAGAAGGAAGTTATAAGGAAGAAATTTTTTGCAATGTGGGTGATGAAACACTGGCACAGGTTACCCAGAGAGGTGGTAGAAGCCCCATCTCTGGAAACATCCAAGGGCAGGCTGGACTGGGCTCTGAGCAACCTGATCTAGTGGAAGGTGTCCCTGCTCACTGCAGGGGGGTTGGACTAGATGACCTTTAAAGGTCCCTTCCAACTCAAACCATTCTATGATTCTATTCTATGATTCTGGATATGGCACTTCTCCTAAGCTCAATACTAGTAATCCCCAAAATGGAAGAAAATATGGTACCACAAGTGGGTGCTGGTTCCCTCACCCAAAAACTCTGTTGGATAATAGGAAAACTGGGCTGGGATGCAGTTGCCACCTGGCCACAGGGGACACTGGCCCTGGCTGCTATTCCAGTGGAGGACATAAAAGGTACTGTCCCATCTGAAATAGCACTCGGTGTTTTGGGTGAAAATGAAGTGTGTGATGCCACACTCTACCCATCTGCCCTAGCCTGTAGAATGCTGATGGTCCTCAACGAGCCCTGCATAGTATCACTGGCAGCAGGCACAGCAAGGGCAGATGAGAAACCAAGGGGCAGTGATGGGCATGGCTCCTTATACAGAACATGGTGACAGAGTCAGAAGGCATATGCCAATCAGATGATAAAGAAACAGAAAGTGTGCTAAAAACCTATATAGTACAACAGTGAAAAGGGTGACGAGTTAAGCTCTCACATCACAGGCCACTCTTGCCATCATGTTATATGAGCTCTGCCCCCAAGGACAGTGAGACAAGAACAGTATGCACCATTTGCCCTAGAAGTCATCATCTGGTCAGCTTCCAAGCTCACACAAAGCATGAGGAAGCATCTTGGCAGTTCTTTATGCTTATTTGCTCAGTGCTTAGTGTTGTAATTTAGAAAACTGAAATCTAGTTCACAGTTCTCTTCTGCCTGATTGAACTCAAATCTTTTATCCTCCAGTGTGTCTTTCCAGCATATTGGTAAAAACATGATTCAAATTACTTGGGCAGAGAGAGAAGGTTTGACCAAATGACATTTTACCTCATTTAATGCATTCCCACAGCAAATTATTTCCTTACAAAAATTCATTTTTGATGAAACATATACAGCAACTTCAATATACATAAATTTCCCTCCAAGCTCATCATGTTGTATAGCCATAAACACAAAAAATCTGAAGAAATCTACAGTCACCTGGTGGCAAATGTACAAAAACCCAGCATTATGGAGAAGGCACAAAAGACAGGTCAGCTACTGGGACGCAGGAATCAACTTTTTAACCAAATAACTTGTATTTGCTGCTCTTTTCAGCAGCTATTTAAAAGAAGCCTATATATACAATATGTTGAGAACAACAGAAATAACTATGTAGACATAGAAAGACTACTCTCAGGACTGTATGTTTATTAATTTATTAGTATTCTATTAATATCTCACTCCACAGGGAATAAGCGAATATTAGCCATTCTTGATTAAAACCACTAGCTAAAATCTCAGAAAACAAGTTGTTTTTTCATAGTACAATTAACGACTTTGCATATTTTTGCATTTTGTCAGTTGTTACAATCTGCACTTTTAGTCCCAAATTAGTTAGTCTTAATTAACTGGAGGCTTAATAGATACATACCCCTACTATCTGGCAAAGCTTTCGATAACATTACATGCAGCCAAGATATGCCTTCTAGCTTCTCCACCCTCTGCTCCGCTCCCCAAACAAACCTGTGCCTCACTTTTCCATGCAGAGTATCAACAGCACAAGTTCCCCCTGTGCCTTCTGAGGCCCCACTCCAGCAGCTGCTCCAACAAGGGAACATAGTCCAGAGGCCACTTCATCCTCACCCCGCGACAGAGGCTCAGCAGTAACACTGCATGGGGTGTGCTTTGGACAGTCCACACGCTCTGGGTGATGAACTGTTTTAATTGAGACTTGTTGTCTCAATTAAGTTGTTGTCCCCACGGGAACGAACACACTTCAGGCTCCAGGCTCCGCTGTTCAAACTGCAAGAGTTCAAGGGAACTTCACAGAAAATTAGATCTTCATTGGAGAGGGCTGAGGCAGAGCCTAGAGAGGACTTTTCTACTGTCAGCCACAAGCGAAGCTGGAAAGAAGGAGGAAGGGTACTGCAGCCTTACATAAAAATACCAACAGTTTATTTCAACATTGTTTTTTCCTGAGTAAACTCAAAACATTTGGTACTTATTTGTTGGTACACTTAATCAAATACAAAGTTTTGTTTCATTTGCAGCAGATTTATTCAGTTTAATTCAGTGTGAATTATAGTAAAATAATATTGATTTCATAGCAAATTGACCTGTTATCCTTGCACCAGTTTTCTTGACAATTCTGCCTGAGAGTTTTCTGATTGCTCTAATGCAAAATACCTTCCTTCATTCTTGTGAAGTATCCTTTTTGGCATCTTCATTTATATTTAACAGTTTTCTTTGTGTTTATGTAAAGAAAAGGACAATAAGTAGAGGTTTGTTTTTTTTTTTTAAACAGATTATGTAAAATTTTGTAAATATACTTACAAAAGCATTTAAAAATCAATCTAAACCCAGTCTTGACATACTTCAGGAAACAACTTTCTAAAATCCCACATTACCAGAACCATTACATGACTGCAGACAGTTTCTCTGGCTTAACCATGGGGAAAAGCAAATCCACATTTCTCTAAGTAGAGCATTTCACTTCTGCCAAAAGCACCCTATTTGATATGTAAAACATTTTCATCTATAAACTTGCATATTAAGACACCTTTATCTCACAGTGCTATAAAGTTTAAGATGTAACTGCCGATGGAATACTTTATATTAGATACAGTCTGCCATACGATCTACCAGTGGCTGGTCACAGCATCACAAATATCTTACAGGTCTCCTTAAACTGCAAATATCAAAAGGGTAACATCTTAATAATTGTGTTCTTTCATTTTGTTGTACGTTCTGCTAAAAGATAACTGTATGTCTACATAAATATATAAAGTTAATAACATAAAATACCTACAGATCTGTAGTAATCTCAAAATATTTATCCACAATCTCTTTCTTACAGAGTTCAGCAGTTACTGTTCCATAGATTTTGAGTACAAGACAGATGGCATTTCACAGAAGAAACCAGATGAGATATCACATGGACAAATCTGTAGCATATGGTAAATACAAGTCTCTTCCTGGCTGTGGTAGATCATAGCAACATTTTCCCCAAATACTTGTGTTGTTTTGTAGTAGTGCAATATTTTAAAGCTTTATTCAGATGGTGATTAACAGTGTCTCGATTTCTAAAATATATGTCCTGAAACAAAACTGGTTTATCATGATCTCAAACATTTAGCTTGTTTTGTGGTATTTTTTGTCTGAAATTGGCTAAACTTCACAGACTAAACTGGAATAACAGAACACAATGTGACACTCCACATTTAAATTGCTTTCTAGCAACAAGTGTCTGCCAAGACACCCATCAGCATGCAAAATTTGTAACGTGGAGAACTAATGCTTCCAAAAATAAGGATACAAAGACGCTGACTACTCAATACAGTAAGTTAACACCTTCTATCTAACAGAGCAGATTTAAAATAAGGTTACATCAGTCTCATTAACTGGCATTAACTTAATTCAAAAACAGTTTGCACATGTATGACTCATTGTACACAAAGCTGATTTTTTTCCACTTCTACTAATGTGTCAATTACTAATTATTCCAGTCCCTGAAAAAACTCTCAAATAATAAAAATCTGGCAACTGGGCAAATACATTACATGCCTAGCTACAGGGACCCACATGTATTTTTTTTCCCTCTAATTCTTGCCACTGCAAATTTCAAATGCTATTACACTGGTACGTACATCTTACTGACTGCTGAGATTGGGCCACAAAAGAGATAAGGTCACAAGGTATTTCTCAAATCTTCTATTTCCTAAAAAGCTTTCAGTGACTCAAAAAAGAACTTGAAAAACACGGTGGAAACTAAATGTTGATGAATGATAATATATCTATGAAGAAAAGAAGCAAATTACTATCTTTGTAAAACCCATAATTGCCTCTGAAAACAACCTCACTGAACTATAACTTACTGCATTCTGGTGGTTCCAGTTCCTGAATGCCATTAATTTATCATTAGGAAGGTTTTGCACTTCACAGGAACATTTTCCTCTGATTTAAATACAGTCCTGCAGAAAGTCTGAACAGCACTTACAAATGACAGTGGATAGGAAGAAAAACTCTCCACAGCTTAGGTCTTGGGGTAGCTTTGTTTTAATCAATTCTATGTATTTTCATAACAAGTTCTCAAGACTAAAGCAATGGAAGTGTCTGCTTCCCTCTGACCTTCTTAGACCTTTTTACTGCATCCTGTTGAATAGCAAGTTAATTTCCCCACATTAATGATTGCTGTCGATATCCCTTTTTTTTTTTAATTAGACATTTCACAGTTTTAAGAAACCAGTTAATTAGAATCTTTGTCATTTCACAGCATTATTGTCACCTTCCTTGTATCTTGTTTCTATTCCATCTGCTTAATTGTTCCCAGAAATGCTGTCAAAATGTTTATTCACTAAATATACAGAAGAAAAAAATGCATTTTCACAAGATACTTCAGTCGACGTATCCACATGCACTATAAGGTACATATATATATATATATATATGTATGCATGTAGGTACCTATGTAGGTAACAGTTTTCCAGGTTACTCAGATTCTTCAGCTCCACTGATCTCCAGCCAAGTTACAAGTCCTGAGTATAGCCAAAACTCATGTAGCCTCTGATACGTGGTTTTAGATGAACTCAGGTGCCTAAATGTAACACTGGGAACTTGAAACTTATTTCTATCACTTCAAATTCTGGAAATTCAAATGTAATACTCTAAACAATAACATTATCTGAAAATAAAGTAAAAATAAACTGGTAGTTTGCTTGACTATAGTAAGCACTGTGTTCTCCAAAATACTTCATAGGGGTCTGTATATCCTGCCAAATGAATGCCTAAGCCTTCTGATCATCATTAAGACAGCTCTCTTCAGCTACCTTCAGCAGTAAATTTTAATCACAAGAGTGTTGGTTTGTTTTCTTATCCCCAAATAATTTCTACTTGGAGTGCTTCTCATTTTGCCCCATGGTCACTGAAATTTGGATTTAGAGATGCATCACCTGAAAGACTGATAAGCACTATTCAGAACCTGCTATTCCAGGGAAATACAGTGCTAATGCCATAGCAAATATTTAATTTCAAGCTCTTCATTGCTAATTTGGACGCAGCTCCTCCCTCCTTTGCTATCTATGTCTTTGTACCTTTGTTGTCTCTCAGCTGTTAAACAAGCATTTGCTGTGCTACTAATAAATACTTTCAAATTATTATCCAATTAAGGTTCGTATCTTCATTTCCTTCTTGATTGGCGGCATATCTCTCTTTCTCAAGCTGACTTTGCATTTCACTCACTGGATTTAAAGTAGCAAAAGCAGGAAAAGAGAAGCAAGTCCTTTACCACCAACAGCTCAGCTAATACTGATTTATCAGTAACTTTGAATATACACAACTTCAAACAATGTCAGCATTTTCTTTGGGCAAATGCATTTCCAGATGAAGCAAGCTATAGCAAATACTAAAACTATGGCTGATTCTTCAATACATACAACTGACTTATCTAATACTTAGTGTTCCAGTCCTAAAGTTGTCCTCAAATATTTCCACTTCTCTTCTCTTTGCATTTTTATTATTCAGAAAACACACAGCACACAGAGCAATTATTTTGATTTATTTTCCATCCCTATTATGAACATCTCCCTCATGAAGAAAGGCTGAGGGAGCTGGGTCTCTTTAGCTTGGAGAAGAGGAGGCTGAGGTGAGACCTTATTAATGTTTACAACTATGTTAAGGGCAAATGTCATGAGGATGGAGCCAGGCTCTTCTCAGTGATGCCCAATGGTAGGACAAGGAGCAATGGGTGTGAGCTGGAACACAGGAGGTTCCACTTAAACTTGAGAAGAAACTTCTTTACGGTGAGGGTGACAGAGCACTGGGACAGGCTGCCCAGGGAGGTTGTGGAGTCTCCTTCTCTGGAGATATTCAAGACCCGCCTGGACGCCTTCCTGTGTAATTTCGTTTAGGTTCCTGCTCTGGCAGGGGGGTTGGACTAGATAATCTTTCGAGGTCCCTTCCAATCCCTGACATTCTGTGATTCTGTGATTATGAAGTTAATAGAAGTAACTGTATTTAGAAATTCGACTTACCCATTGTATTACACACAGCTTGTACCTGATAATTCAACAGCATTGCTGAATAGATTGGCTGAAATTAGCTGAAAGCACTGCTGCCAGCAAGTTATCTTGTTTTATTTATTTACATCTAAGCATAGAAACTATTTCCTTTGGCATGAGGAATATCTTCAGAACTACTGGCATCTCGAGGCTCGTTAACTTCTACTCATAGATCACATTTGGTCTGGGCATATATAAGATTTACATAACAATGCATTAATAACCGCTGTCTTAAACATTAGTATGCTCAGAATTACAAAAAGAGCCATAAAAATACTTCAGTGTAACACATTTTACTTTCTCTGACCTTGTTGACATAGCCCCAACCCTGGGATTACAAAACATCAGATCGTACCATATGATCATTGGTTTCAAAAAATACAAAAAGAATATACTCAAAGTTTAGATTTTTATATGTTTGTAAAATATATTAAAATTAAAATTGAATATGATCTACAAATGAAAAGTATGAAAATTACAAATAACTGGCAACGAAAAATGATGTGGCTTCTAAGAACTTATTTTTGCCTGTTTTTTCATTTAGATGCCAAGCCAATCTGGATTATTTGTAGAATAAATTTTCAGTGTCAAAAATGCAAGCATATATTTATTAAAAAATGTGACTTCATATTTCACAGACAGGCTCAATGTAAAAAAAAATACCACATACCTACTGACACCTTTACACCGTGGCATTCAAGTGATTTTTTTTTCATACCTAGATATTCCTGGGATTGAGTCTCCAACTTTCAGCAGAGGTTCTGTTTAATGAAAAAAACCATAATGCTGCTCTGAGAGGACACTATATTGGGTGTGATGTGTAAGCCTGGAATCTAATGAAAAGCTTGGGATCACTTTTATTTTAGACTACTCAGACGATACCTCACAGGCATTGTTTGGAAAATTAGTTCTTCTGATTTCATGAGAGGACAATACATAAAATCTACAAAAAGTAAGTGATAACAACAGAAATCTTAGGTTGGAAGAAAATAGTTGTTCAGAATTGCAAATTTGCAAGGCTCTTAGTAACGGGGGAGAGAGAGAAAGAAAAGAATAACGGAGAATATCAATGGCAGCAGATTTGAGAGACAAACCTTGGCTTTTTGAGACTCAAACCTTTCAAACAGTCCAGATGGTTTGTGTGTATGAGTCTGAGTTGATGAATTGTGGAGAAACGTCTTTCTTGGCAAGTGCTAACCCAACCTCTTTGTCAAGCAGTGGAGTACAGAAGAGAGAAAGCCTGAGACAGGGAATCACTGCAGCTCATTGCGTGCCTCGCTACAGCAAGGTCCGCTGTCACTCCTGTAAGCTTAGGAGCTTGAGGGAACTGGTGAGCTTAGTCATCCACTCAAATTTTCACTTGTTTCTGACCCTACATGTTCTACTTTAGCTGGATGATCTTGCTCTTAATGACTTATTAGCATGCAGTTCAGCTTCTAGATATTCTATATAAGCAACTACATTAAAATCCAACTTTAAAAGGATTTAAGATAATAAAATATAAACACACATATATAGAAATATTTTCATCACGTTAACAAAAATATAGAGACTAAAAGTCCAGCATGCAGCACGTTTTCACAGAAAGCAAATTATAAGAAGTTGCTGTTTCTTTTTTTTTTCAGCATTGCATTGGCTGAAACACATATACTGTGTGGAAAAAAACAGGGCATGCAGCAGATGCATTAAATTGGCTCACTGAGAGATTTCAAAACATATTTGTCATTATGGAGATATCAGCAACTAGAGTGACTCTAATGGGACTCCCAAGGATGCTTGGTGAAAGATGACTTAACATTTTTATTGATTAATCAGACAATGATATTCATGTAAAGCTTGCTGTTAACAGATGACTCCAATAAAGGACAACATTACTTTCCTGTTATAGGTCAATTTGATTTGCCTTGCAGTCAAACAAAATAATTTATTGTAGCTAACTGCACCATAACACATCTGGAAAAAAAAGAGCATGTACTACATGCTCATGTTAAAAAATGGCCACAGAAAGCAGTAATCACAGGAGATCGTGCAGAAACCTGTCTGAGTAGGAGACACTGGTGAAGTCGTATGGTGGGAGGGGGTCTGTAAAGGGGAATACAAAGTAGAAGGTAGGAAGTTGCCTCACCTCTATACAACTACTACTACAACACTAATTGGTATAATTTGCTTCCTGATTTGGTGTACCTGCTCACAACATCAAAATTCTGGCAAGTGTTCAAAGGAACGTCACAAAAAGTGATCTAGATGCTGAGAAGTTAGCAGCATGACAGATGTCTTACAGGGCTTGAAAGATCCAGTTTGTAGAAGAGAAGTTTCACAGTTGATTTCATTAGTGTGTTCTGGAACCTGCAAATGGAAAAGATATCCAAGAGTAGGTGCTAGTCAGTCTCCCTGAAAAGATGTAGTAAGATCCAGTGACTGGAATGTTAATTTAGACAAAATAAAAAGAGATACAATTTTTTAGTTGCAAACAAGTCGCTGGCTGATCTCATCATGAGTCATCAAATTGCATATATGCTAAAGCCTTGAAATCTGTGAATGTATCTGTTCCTCCACTCTTCTCTTTCCTTTGTGGGACACGGTAAGGAAAGTTTCCTGAATTGCTCTCAATATACCCGTAAGAGATGCTGGAACAGTTTAGCCTCACTGAATTAACTGTTGGGGTTTCACGAAGAAATATCTGTGCATCACCAATGTACATGTTCCAGCCTTACACTTCATAAAAGCATTATCCAATATATGGAATTTAAAGAACAGAAAATTAAAAACTAAATTTATTTACAGCAGTCACTAACTTACTGCCTAAATTATGGCACTTAGGATAGGATATGTCTCCTCTAATCTTATACAGCTATGGCCGCAGGCTCCCTTTCCAGTCAACGGAGGAAACTGAGGGAAGGTTTCACCTGGGCTACTTGACAGCCATCTGAAGGTGAACCACACCACACAAATGTTTACAGCATAGGTATTGGGTGAGGTGAATCCCAGCCATGCACCTCATGTCTCCCATGGCGTAACCTGTGAAGTACAATAAGGAGCATTTCTGACATATTTAGTTTGGTATGAGGCAGGTAACAAATTTATCTTAATTCAAGGCCTTTTGGCACACAAAAGCCCTGGTGTCAGATGGACTCAGACTAGCAGCCAGGGTCAGCATTAACAAAATGAAAGCATAAATTTCTGAATAAAAACCATGTGCAAAATTTAACTGCTCTTCTGAGGTGTAGCTGCAAAATGCACAAAAGGTATTTATTTAGGCACAGGCTAAATAAATAAACAAATGGAGGCTGGAGTGAAGACACAGCCTTGGGAAGTATGGGACAGGGATAGAGACCTCAGCTGTGCAAGGCAGTTTTCAGCAACCCAAACTGGGTAATACCTGGGTGTTCCATGGCCATATTTGAGCAGCAGTAGGAGTGCTGGGGGGCACTGAGAGCAGCCACCCCCGCCAGTGAGATGTGCTCTGCAATATAACAGTGAGAAAGGGATTTTAAGGCAGAGGACATCTTTTATCAGTCCAGTTTAAAAGACAGGAGCTGGGTCTCTTTAGTTTGGAGGAGACTGAGGGGTGACCTCATTAATGTTTATAAATATGTTAAGGGCAAATGTCATGAGGATGGAGCCAGGCTCCTCTCAGTGATGTCCAATGACAGGACAAGGAGCAATGGGTGTGAGCTGGAACACAGGAGGTTCCACTTAAACTTGAGAAGAAACTTCTTTACGGTGAGGGTGACAGAGCCCTGGAACAGGCTGCCCAGGGAGGTTGTGGAGTCTCCTTCTCTGGAGACATTCAAGACCCGCCTGGATGCCTTCCTGTGTGATCTCATTTAGGTTCCTGCTCTGGCAGGGGGATTGGAATAGATGATCTTCTGAGGCCCCTTCCAATCCCTAACGTTCTGTGATTCTGTGACAACCCAATGGAACATCTTCAGATCTTAAGACTATCAAGTCTACAATTATGCTAAAACCTATCATATTCTGGCAGACCAAGTGTGGGAGCTGGCAGACCTCAGCTGCCTTCAGTGACAGCCTGAGGAAAGCCCAGGGATGGTCACACACAGCTTCGTCTTCCATGGAGGATGAGATGAGGAAGACAGGCCGCCGGGCAGGGAGCGAAGCAGGGATGAACGCACCTGGGGGCGGGAAGATCGGCCTCGCCCGGATCTCTCCTCAGGAACCCAGAGAAAACCCCTCACAACCAGGCACGCACATCCCATCCGCCGCCTCCCTCTCGCTTCTCCCCCGACTCAGG
>NW_010291901.1:0-10938 GCF_000700745.2 Antrostomus carolinensis | reverse complement strand
AGGCCGGGTTGAGAGCTACGTGCTCAAATCAAGAGAGAAGTGGCCTTTGCTGCACCTCGGATAACGCTGCGGTCAGGGTGGCAGCCTGAGTGCAGAGCTGAAGTAGAAAAAACAAAATCGGAAAAACTGTGGAGAAACTCTTTTCATTGAGAATATAAACTGCGCCAAAGAATATACATAGGGCAAGCATGAGAACTATAGCTGCCTCCTGAGACAAGAGCTGGGCCATCTCTGATGTTAGATTGTAGCATTTCTTCCCACTGCCTTCTTGTCCAAGATAAATTCCCATTGCAAAGGGTAAAAATTAAAAATTGAAAGACCCTTTTTTGTTACCTGTAAACTTAATATTGAAAAAAAAGGGCAGTTAATGACAAAACAAGGGGAAATGGGTTTAAACTGAAAGAGGGGAGGTTTAGATTAGATATTAGGAAGGAATTCTTCACTGTGAGGGTGGTCAGACACTGGAACAGGTTGCCCAGAGAAGCTGTGGATGCCCCCTCCCTGGGAGTGTTCAAGGCCAGGCTGGATGAGGCTTTGAGCAACCTGGTCTAGTGGGAGGTGTCCCTGCTGATGGCAGGGGGGTTGGAACTGGATGGTCTTTAAGGTCCCTTCCAACTCAAACCATTCTTTGATTCTATGAAACACAAAACCTTATGTTTGATATATATTCCCTGAATAGCTCTGGTCTATACTAAAGAAACAGTAGATGGTATGCATAATCTTTTGATATTTAAATATGGTTTTCTCCCACATACCTACCATAAGCTAAGTGCCAGGTGAGTGGAGTACACTGGTGGGAGACAACAGAAAGCAAATACTTGTGATATAAAATACAGTGTAAATAATCTTTGTGTATTTTTAGTTGGCCAACTTCCTACATGCATTGTGACGACCTCAGTGAAAATGTTCTATAGATAAATAAAAGTACGATATTTTAAAAGACTATTTAAAGATAAGTTTCATAGGTTTTGAAATGACTAGAGTGCATAATTGCTAACAACTTATTACAGCTTCTGCTATTTCTCACTTGCCTATGGTAGAGGTTCACCTGTAATTGAACTATCTCTAGCATAGCATCAAAAAGAAACTCCTGAAACTTCTTTACTATTGAGAATGTAAAAATAAAAGAATGACAGTGTGGCTGCTGTGGAAGCAAAGCAAGTGTGTCCTGTTTTTATCCATGCATAAAGATCACTAACAGGGACAACAATTTAAAGGTTTTACAAGATACACCCAAGGCTAAAATGTTATATACTTGTAGCATAAAACAACTGATGTATCAAGTTTATTCACATTTTTTTCAGCAGATGGCACGTGTAATTGTTTTCTTATGAATGCATATATTTTGCCTCAGGGTAATATGATTTTTTTCTGATAGCTAATAGTTATTATGCAGTTGAAAATGGACTACTCCATTATTTGCTTAGTGACTTTTCAAAACATCAGGGAAGTGCATCAGTTGAAAATATAGAATCATTGAATCACAGAATGGTTTGGGTTGGAAGGGACCTTTAGAGATCAACAAGTCCAACTCCCCTGCCTCTAGATCAGGTGATCAAAGCTCCATCCAACCTGACCTTGAACTCTTCCAGTGTTGGAGCATCCACAGCTTCTCTGGGCAACCTGTTCCAATGTCTGACCACCCTCATAGTAAATAACATCTTCCTTATGCCAATCTAAATCTAAAACCATTGCTCCTTGTCCTCTCACTACAGCCCTTAGTAAAAAGTCCTTTCCATCTTTCTTATAGGCCCCCTTTAACTACTGAAAGACTGCAGTAAGGTCTCCCTGGAGCCTTTTCTTCTCCAGGCTGTACAACCCAAACTCACTCAGCCTTTCTTCATAGGAGAGATGTTCCAGCCTTCCCAAATGGGAGGCCCCCATTTTTGTAGCCCTCCTCTGGACACACTCCAACAGGTCTATGTCTGTCTTGTCCTGGGGACCTCAGAGCTGGATGCAGTACTCCAGGTGGGGCCCCACAGAGTGGCAAATCACCACCCTCCACCTGCTGTCCACTCTTGTCATGCAGCCCTGGCTGTAGCTGGCTTTCTGGGCTGCAAACACACATTGCTGGGTCATGTCCAATTTTTCACCCACCAGTATCAGTTTACATCAGCTGAGAATGTAAAAATTGTGTTGCTATCCAATAGTGGGAGCTTTGATAAAGCTTTTATTAACTTCAGAAAATACTGCTGATTGGAAGTTAATGGAAAATGAGAATGAATATTTGATTCTAGCTAATTGCCAATGTAATACACTGCATAATATAGCAGAGCATATTACAAATATAGTTTAATTTGTTCTTCAATACTGTGTAATAAAAGGTTTTGGTAATTTTTCCCCACCTGCCAACTGAATTTCACCAACCTTAAATGTATGGAAATGTTGAGACATACACTGTATGCTCTGTACCTGGAGCTCAGGGAGCCTGGTGGAGCTAGAGGAGTCAGGAACGAAGAAGTGAAGTTGAGCCTGAGATAAAGCCTAGAACAACGGGAAATGGCTTTACACTGGAAGAGGGGAGGTTTAGATTAGATATTAGGAAGAAATTCTTCACTGTGAGAGTGGTCAGACACTGGAACAGGTTGCCCAGAGAAGCTGTGTGTGCCCCCTCCCTGGAAGAGTTCAAGGCCAGGCTGGATGAGGCTTTGAGCAACCTGGTCTAGTGGAAGGTGTCCCTGCTGATGGCAGGGGGGTTGGAACTAGATGGTCTTTAAGGTCCCTTCCAACTCAAACCATTCTATGATTCTACGATAAAGGGGTAGGGGGGAAGGTGTTAATTGTTTTTTTTCTTGATATCCAAATCTATTTTAATTGGCAATAAATTAAATGAATTCCCCAAGTCAAGTTTGTTTCCCATTATGGTGATTGTTAAGTGATTTCCTCATGTTTTTCTTGACCCTTGAGCTTTTTCATCCTATTTTCTCACCCTGTCCTGTTGAGGAGGGGTGCAAGAGAGCATCTGGGTGGGCGTCTGGCTGCAGTCCAGTCAACCCACCACATCTTCACTAAGCTTCAGAGTAGAACCTATTTAAAACTTCTTTGCTATCTGAAAGCAGAGTTGTCTCAGGCCTTCTTTGCAATCCAGGCAACATTTACCTTTGGTATCAAAATGGTGAGGAAGCCCAGGATCACACTGTGTCCATCACAGAGAAGACCGGTGTAAAGGCAGAATTGGGATGCCTGAAAGGGGAAGAGGAAGGTTTCTGGGCCTGCAGATCCTACTGCAACATTAGGAGGAGAAGTGCAAAAACCAGCAATGTCAAAAAACAGGGAGAAAGCGAGCATCAGCCTCAACAGCAGCTTCACACACCCCACCTCTCCCCTCGACAGCAGCAGCCGCAGCAGCCCAGGGCTGCCAGGCGCTGGCAGTGAGGCCACCAGCTGTTTTACCCATTCCACCAAGTGTTCAAACCACCATTTTCTCAGGGCCATCTGTGGTGCTGTATGTTGCTAAATCAGCACATCAACAGCAAATAAATGGAAGTTTTGAAATGATAGTTTAGTTTGCATGTCCTTCCTAGCACTTATCATAGGCCTTTCTCCTGCAAACTCCTACCTCTCACGAAATCTTTAAAGCTGAGGTGGCTCCATCCGTCACCTGTTTGCAGATGCAGGTTCTCCTTGAGGTAGTAACCATGTGTATCACAGAAGTCTTAAAAACAGTAGAATCATAGAATAGAATCATAGAATGGTTTGGATTGGAAGGGATCTTAAAGATCATCTAGTTCCAACCCCCCTGCCATCAGCAGGGACACCTTCCACTAGACCAGGTTGCTCAAATCCTCATCCCGCCTGGCCTTGAACACTTCCAGGGAGGGGGCAGTAACTAGACAATACTCAAGAACTTGTATGAAATCTAGGCTATTAAAATTTGTGCTTAAGTATGTAAGAAAAATACTACACCAAATCTTGAAGATACAGCTGTGCTTCTCTCCAGGTCTCTGCTCTGTGAAAACATTTAAATAAGTACATAAAGCACAAAAGTAATGTAAGTAGAGTCAATGGGACAGTTCACGTATTTGAACAAAACCATTTGCTTAAGTCATTGTTTGGAGCGGAACCTTAAATTGCAGGCCCTTGTATTATTATTTTCATCTCCATGCAGTTATTTTATCCCCATTCATTTATTTCTGCATATTTAGGACAAAAAATCCAGCATTATTTCATGGTGCAGACAGGCTAATTCAACTAATAATTGTAAGGCTACTGAAGTTTTATGTTTGGAGTACCACATGCAGGGCAAAGCCACTCAAGTCTGATGCATCCTGTTGGTTGCGTGTGAGTTTCCCAAAAAAACCACAAGCATCCTCCCTCCTTTCAACAACCGGTTTTGAAGCCTCCTCAGAGTTCTCTGTTCTGTACATGCCACTACTGACTCTTGCAGGAATGGTTTGCTTGTGACTTCACAGGTAAAGCCTCATGGTCAGATCACAGGTATTATTTCCTTTTAGACCACTGATCACAGAACACGGAGTTTTCACTGGGCAACTAAGAAGCCTAAGATGACAGGGATGCTGCTTTAGGCACCACCACGCATTAAGAGGACAGTTCTGCATGTTGAAACAAACCTCATCGAGTCATTCTACCAAAGCTGTCCACTACATCGAAACTGCAGGTGCATAGCCCCTCCCCTGGTATATATCTAGGGTTCTTTCTAGATAAAATGCCTTTTTTTTAAAGTAGCTTAGGGAGAACTGAAAGCAGAACCACCAAGTAGCAAACTTTTCCAGAAAATGAGATGTATCTGAAAGGAGGAGAAAGAGGAATCATGTGGCTCTCTGTATCTGCACAATTTTCCCTCAAACTTCTCCATTTCGCGTTTCAGATTTCATTTTGTTTTCCTTTATAGCAAAAGACAAGGTTTTTCCCTTTGCTATGGGTAAAGGTAATTCTGTAATCACACATAACTGTATAATAAAATTGTAATAATGAAATAACTGTGATAATTCTGTAATATATTGTCCTGCTCATGAAAACGTCAATGACTGACAATTTCACATGCCATTTTTTCTTGCATGTTCTACATTGTTCCTTTTCTGAAACAATCCTAGCTACTAAAGAGGTTATTAGACTTTCTCAAGAGGCCTTGTAGAGTTCTGAGCAGAAAGATTGCCATGTCAGTTAATGTGTTAGTACCATCTCACATGGGATTTATCATCATCCAGGATACCAGTCTCTCAGCATGTTATAATTATTCGTTAATTTTCATAGTGAACAGTGAGATACGCATGGGAAACTAACTGTGTGAGAATAATGTTAAAGCAGTTGTCCTCGGGTTATACCTGAACCAAGGAACAGTTGTGTAACCCTGTTTAAGGATCGTTACATAAAGTATGACCACTTTGCTGCTACATTTAATTTGCATCAATAATTGAGATACAGGTGAAGTGGTAGAAGTGAAAGTGGTTGTTTTGATTGTGAATAAAATTGGGTAACGTTATTTATATAGAGCCTTTAAGTGCCTATACAATTCTAACCGTAGGAAAGGTGCCACATTGCCCAAAATGAGAAGTTAGATTACTTATCACCCATAAGAATACTCTGCTGCAAGTTTCTGCATGTCATTGTTCTCCAAATGTGACATTGTGTGGAGCTAGGCAGGAGAAACTCCTCGGGTATGCAAGGGGTCCAACACCACAGCCTCCTGGTGTCATTGTAGTAGAGGAAGGATGGGCTAAGCTAATACAAATATCTGCTCTTTCACGGCAGTTAATTAAGAAAATGGCTACAGGGTATCTTGAAAAAAAGATTCTCTGTAGCTATAGTGTATAATGAGGTTCCAAGGATCTTCATTCCCTCCCTTACAGTCCTAGTCAAGACGCGAATTTGAGCTAAATGCCTGTATTTTAAATAAAAAAAATGTCTGGAGCTCCATTAGTAGTGTGCACACCTACTGAAGCTGCAGTTACAAACCTGCATTTAGGTTTTGTAGTTATATAAATATATATATATATACAGTATTAGAAGAAAAGCAAAGTTTGAGATGACAGCTGACAGCTTGAACCCACAGCTTTTTTCCTCCTTGAACTACAGCCAGGGAGAGAGTGAGGGAATGACTCACTCCATGTATTCTCCCCAGAGAAGCAGTAGAGAGAGCGAATAAACATGATTACCAAAACAAATCCAGTTACTGTTGTTTTATTAGCCCAGCCCAGCACCCCACCGCCACAGGGAGGCTGGCTGGACAGCAGAGCAAGGCTGAGGGCTTTCAGAACAGATGGGATTACTGTTGACCACCTTTTGTGAACGCACCACCTTTTTCAAGAGAGGCACCTGGCACCAGAAGAGAATAGTTGACTCCAACCCTTTTCCTGCATTCTCTAGCTTTTTTACCCCCAGGGTTTGAAACATTTTGAAAAACCAAACTCTTGACACCTCCTGGTCAAGTACTTTCCTTGTTTTCCAGTGTTGAAATCTTTGAATCTGCCACCTTGCAGCTTCAGTATAAGATGGCAGTCAAAATTCTGGATGTAGAAAAACAGTGAAAAGCTTTGGCATTTGAGGTTGCTACTCAGTGATTCCGAACAAATGTGACAGTACACAACGCGCACTTATGGGGATACATCCAGAGAGGACAGGCTTCTACATTTTTGCAACTGCTTCAGTAATTTCAGCTGAAGGAATTCCATCGTCTAAAATATCCAAATAAAGTATGTTTTCACCTGTGTAGTAAAATTAGCTGTTGATACTCATTTGCAAACAGTATCAACCACTAAACAGTTGGACAACCAACCACACTTAGGAGCACAGGTCTTGGAACTGCTTGAGATTTTGTTCTGCCCACAGAGTGTACCCACCACACAAACACACACACAGATAACCACAGGTGTAAGGGTAGCAGCTATTCTAAATACTGGCAGGAGTTTTGTTGTCCCATAAAAGCCTGCGTTGAAGACTATCCTAAACCCAGGAAGCTGATGTTCACTGAGCTTGACACTGCAGTGGCTAGACTAGGTAGAGCAGCCAAACTAGACAGTGCAGAAGGTGTCTGAACTACATGTCCTCACCCCTGGAGATCCTATGGCTAGAAGACAGGCACGTGTTAAGATGTACAAAAGTCTGTACAATATTGTTTCTCCTCATAAAAAAAAGAAAAATCTCATTTTGCATATTTTTTATTACCCCTGCCTTCTCACTCCCTCAACCAAACATTCTACAACTTTGATCTCTCTGATGATTAAGACACTCGAGTATAAATACTCTTTTAGAAACCCTGGTAGTGTGGATTATGTGTCCTCTTCAGTCTAACAAAATACAAAAATCAGTAAAATTTTAAGCACAGAAAAGATCAAATCTGTCACTACTAAATCATGTAACTATGAGCATGATGATGGTTGGAAATATCTGAACTACTCTTTATGTAGGCATATGAATTCCAGTGTTTATCCTATTGCGTTTTCAAAGACGCTTTTGTTCACTCAACAAATCCACCTTCTAAGGATGATTTTTTCTGACATGCTGAAATAGTCAGCCAGCACGCACCTAATTTCCTGTACCACCTTCCTAAAGGAATAAAGCTTACCAAGATGCAGCAAAACAGCTCCTTGACAGACAAGTTTATTGAAACAATTTTTAAAAGCAGATATTTCTGAATGTATTCCATCAATCCCAACAGTTCAGAAAAGCAATTGTTCAGTGTCCAAATGAAGTGTGCATGTTACAAATTGTACATTTTTAATATACTCATTTATACCACATGACATGAGCATAAATACAGTGATTTCTGTTATTCAGTATGCCAATTTATTGCTACAGTTCCCCCAAAAGTAGGGCACACCTGGAAATAGGTCTTAATCCAAGGCTATTACAGCTGTTCCCATGCCTTGGGCCCCAAGATTAAGTCACTAGTGTTCTGATATAAATCACCAGATTTAATTTTTAATTTACATTTAAATTAAATGCTTTTTTTTTGCAAGACTATTCTTAGATGGTGTTTAGTGAGAAGTCTAACATTTGAATATTTACTACAATGTAAATACATCAAAACATAAGATATAAAATTCTCTTCAGCTTAATTTTGCTTCACTATCACACACCTTTAGCCATACCAATCAGAAGAAACAGGTTCCATGTACGATGTTACAAAAATAAAAATAAAAATAAAATAATTTTGAACTGTGAATTTAACCAACTTGCAAAAGGAACAAGGGTCCAGAGTTCATGGGTAAACTATTACTCCTAAAAAGTGAAAAGTGTTTGAGGCTTAGGAAGTGCTGTCATGTATATCTGCGCAATAATCACAAGTTCTCAGTGTATGCCTGTATTAAAAAAATAATTAAGCTTTGATTTCACTTTTCCTTTCTGTTTTGTTTCTAAGAACAGTCTTGAGTTCCATGTTCTGAATGCAAATAATTTTTTAGCTCTTCCAATTTGAGTGCAGCCCAGCTGCTTTTTAAAGGTCAGGTTCCATTTGAAAGTGTCTCTACTCTTTAGCTCAAAAGATTTTAACGTATTTGAATGTTTTGCCAGCCCTTTTGACCAATAATATGATCATTTTATTGTCAAAATAAGTATTTTTTAGCAAATGAAAAGCTTATTCCAACAGTACAAGACCTCTATATCCAGTGTGAAAGCAACATGGTGGTATAAATATATGCATACATTGTATCACACATAATATACTATACACATTCCAGTTAACCATGGAACAATTAACAGGAGTAGATGACTACTAATCATGGGTACAAAGTATTTTTGTAAACAAGATTTTGAGAAACTTTAAGGAAAATCTGATTTCTGGAAAGATGATAATCTTGGGATTCCATTTTTGTTTTCAAAGAAGTCCTTTTTTTTTTTAAGGATGCTGTATATAAGAATGCACTTTGTATTAAAACAAAGATCAATATTTTACAGTTTAAGAAACTTTACATATGTACATAAATTACACATCAGGAATGGATTTAAAGCTCAAATGACTTGTCAGAAAAGTCTATTTTCCCTCTATTAAAATCTTTAACTCTTTTACGTTGTGATCATTTGCAACTGCCACAGCATGATCCATTGCTCGGATACTTGCTAGAAGCTTTATGATCTGCTTTATGTGCTCCCTAAAAAAGAAGAAGGAGAAGGCAATCAATACAAGAATAGAACAATCATGTACAGGTATTAATATTTCAACGGAATACTGCATTATGAATCCATATAGCAAATCAATTTCAAATAACTTCACATCATCATCTCCTGCACTTCCTTAGTCTGATAAAATAAGTTGGTTATCAGATTTGTACTGACATTTAAAAATTTATTTTGGGAGTAGAAATTAATCATACAACACGATTTCGTATTAGATTAAATATAATCTCAAGAAAAAGTCTTGGATTACTGATGGTTCTGTGCAATGAGTCACAGCTCTCTTGGTAACTAATATTTAAGCCAAAACCAAAAGCAAGCAACCAAAACCCCCCAAAGCAGCAAGTAAGCTTTAACGCACGCCTTCAATCTAGGAAGCTTAGAGTGAACAAACTGCTAGGAGGACTGTACTTCTGCAGCTGTCAAGAACAATTTTGTCAAGAACACAAGAAAATACTAGAAGTTAAAAATTAATTGTAAAAATGAACCTAGTTGATCTGTGAAAAAGCATCCAACATTTGGAAAAAGCACGAACAGACACAGGCAAAGATGTACTTCCCTCTCAGCAGAAACTAAGGCATTTTTATTTCAAACAGCTGTACTAAGTTTTATATGAAAAGACACGACATTATTCAGTTATAAAAAGTAATATTTCTGCTGCAGACTTGTTTTATCTGCTCAATGGGGGTAACAGCAATACATTTGTTAAATGCCGGGAAAAAGCAGGAGGACAGAAGATGGAAATGAAATTAGAACTCACTATGAAAAAAAGGATTAATTGGATATTTCTCTTCCAATACAAAGTTTTACTGAGTTATTTCAGCTGGGAAAGAAAGTTCTTTCAAATTCAGAAACAGGCTACCAAAAGAGAGAAAGTTTAATCTCTACTGGATTCTCTCTTAACTCCTTCAATTCCAGTATCATGCTAGGTTAGGCATTTTGGTTTTAGAAAGGAAGAAGTAACAAGTCTATTCTAAATATGAATCATGGGGAAATTTAAATTGGTATGTGACACTACTATTACGCTTCGAACACGAAGCTCTGAGGCATAAACTGAGAGCAGATAAAAAGGTGTTTGAGCACAACCCAGTGTGGCACAAAGCTCAGTGTTCTCTGAAAACGAGGTGATTCATATGCCACAGCCAAAAGTGACTCTAAAGACAGGAAAGTGTCTAATAACCAACATGGTAACTGGAAAAAAACTGGTAACAGGAAAAAAAAAACCCCAACCTCTTAACCAAGATCTTTCTGCCAGGGAAATTTCTTTAAGGGAAATTTCTGTCTCTATTGTTCAGTGCTATGAGTAAGCTGAAAAAGGGAGAAGGATCTAACCCCTCAGAGAGCCTCAATAATTGAAGAGTAACTCAGCAATGGCTCAAGCAAGTTCAACTATCAAGAATGACAAATGAGGGCAGCAAGGGGGTTCATCTTTCCAAGTTTCAGGTTTGCTGGAACAAGAGAACTATTGAGCTCGAAACCTCACGCAACAACACAGGAATACACAATCTTCCAGTCTTGTTATGTTCCTGTGGATCAGTGGAACAATTTGGGTTTTAAGTTTATCATTGCTTGAAATGATACACCCATAGCATTTCAGGTTACTTCTCCTGCAGTGACATTTATGCATCTAATCCAAGCTTTTAGTTATGCTGGTTATCAGATACAAGTAAAATGACTCTTCCATCTAGGGGAAAACACAAGTCCTGGTCCTCATGGGTGACTTCAACCACCCTGATACCTGCTGGAGGGACAACACAGCAGGCCACAAACAATCCAGGTGGTTCCTGGAACATGTGGATGACAATTTCCTCCTCCAAGTGGTCGAGGAACAGACGAGGAGAGGTGCCATGCTCGACCTTGTTCTCA
>NW_010291900.1:0-21372 GCF_000700745.2 Antrostomus carolinensis | reverse complement strand
GAGTCCAGCGCAGAGCCACCAAGATGAGGAACAGAGTGAAATATCTCCCTTCTGAGGAAAGGCTGAGGGAGCTGGGTCTCTAGCTTGGAGAAGAGGAGACTGAGGGGAGACCTCATTAATGTTTATAAATATGTTAAGGGCGAATGTCATGAGGATGGAGCCAGGCTCTTCTCAGTGACAACCAATGATAGGACAAGGGGCAGTGGGTGTGAGCTGGAACACAGGAGGTTCCGCTTAAACTTGAGAAGAAACTTCTTTACGGTGAGGGTGACAGAGCACTGGAACAGGCTGCCCGGGGAGGTTGTGGAGTCTCCTTCTCTGGAGACATTCAAGACCTGCCTGGACACCTTCCTGTGTGATCTCATTTAGGTTCCTGCTCTGGCAGGGGGATTGGACTAGAGGATCTTTTGAGGTCCCTTCCAATCCCTGACATTCTGTGATTCTGTGATTCTCTGGTTGTCAAGATTTGCAGAGAAAATCACATTTGCCTCAAGATTCAGGATCTAGATTTCAATGCACAAAAGTTACCATGCATCATTCTTGCTGCAGCAGCATGTTTAGGGCATTCATGGCTGTACTTTAACTACTAATTGCAGGTTGATTGTGAATGGTCAGTGCACCATCTAGTAAGATAAATAGTAGGATAAAAGTATTTGTACTAACCACTTTTTTCAAACTCTGTTGCTTTGCAAACTTTTAAACTCTGCTGCTTTAGCAACAAAACAGTGGATTCAGTTGAGGAAGCTGCAACTTTTGAGGAAACTGCATTTCCTAGCTGCAGTTGATTATATAAACATAGTTTTTCATTCGGCTGTGGAATAGACTGAAACACAACTGAATAGAAGTTGAGACACTCCAAGTTCCTTTGGACTCCTGAAATCATGGGATCAGCTTATATTTTTTGATTCCATATCTAGGTCAGCCTGGAAAAAACACAGTATTGATCCTTCCTAGGTGGACAGACTAATATATGAATATTTAACTTGGGTAAGTTAAAATCTTTGTGCTGAGGAAGGCCTGCCTTGCAGAATACTGGATATAGCTTCTGTGTGGTGGCTTTGCAGTTTTGAGTAAAATGCTGTAAGTGATGGACAATCTCCCATGAGCCCCAGCAGGCATCATGTTACTTGCTTCAGCAATCTGATCATTTTGAGGCATATCAATATTTGGGTGAAATGCCCCTCTGGAAGGACATTGCTTATGAAGCAGAATTTATCTTCAAATTTCTGTTCAGAATAGATAGAAAGGTTCTGCTGCTTCATGGAATGGGACCTGTATGTTTGTAATAAGAAACAGTGATGTGCAAGTGATGTACAGGAGAATGGCAATGAGTGGTTTAGAGTATTACTAAAGATCCCAAAGGATCTGTTCGCTGCCACTATTTTAGTCTCACAGGTTAGGGTAAAACACAAATATGCTGGATATGACCCAAATAAGTGAAGCAAACAGCCTCTCCATTGGAAAGCTATATATATGTATACACATGTATGTGAGGTGGTGGTGGTGACTGATTAAAGAAACAATGTGCAGCAAGTGTTGAGAAAGACAACACATGTAAACAATTAAGAAGAATAAACTATCATTAGTCACATCCTATGTGAAATGGAGCTGCTAACGTAAACCTTCTGTGCTTTAGCATGCTACCTGTTTTTGACATATATTCCCCTCTGCCCCCAGAAAAAAATGATAAAATATTCATCACTAAAGAGGTAGTATGAAGGGGACAAGGAGGTATGATGACAAGGTGTAACTGGTAGTGCTATTACTGTGGGGAAGAAACTAAAAAGACTGGTATAAAGTGAGAACAGTTAATTCCTTTATCTTGAGTTGGCAGCCTGCTGAAAATATGTTATTTATGCTATGAAATATTAAATAAGTCTGCTTTCCAGAGAGATCACTTTATCTACCATATGTGAAGGGGAGGGAGAGGTAGAAAGCCCTGATGGTTTGCACTAGGAACTTGTTAACTGTTGTCCAATTGTCTGAAAGATCCTCTGCAGGGTATCTAGGAAGTTGCAGAGGTGTGCTTGTTACTGGTACTTCACACAAAAATGGTTTTTGTCTTTTTTTTTTTTCCTTTGAATAGTATCTCAAGTCTACCACAGAGGAGAAACATGAAAGAATAATTAGGCAAAGCAGTACTTTAAATGTGGTTAAGCCAATCAGCTATGCTAAATGGCTCTAGGTATTTCTTAGGTATTTTGTAAGAATACAGTTGTTTAAAACATACATCTTCTTACTCTGTGTCTATAAAATACAGCAGTATTTTGTTTATGTTTATAAAATACATCAGTATTTTGTTTATGTTTATAAAATACAGCACGTATTTATGATCAGTTATTTATATCGTTGACACTGTACCTGTCACAAGGCAAAAAAGTGACTACAGTGTCCAGTACTGAGAACTGGTGCTTCAATAGAAGAGGCTCCATTTGGCAAGAGGGAAGGAAGGTTTGCTAGCTCTCCATGTTGATCCTCCCTCACAGGCAGTGCCAGTCAGAGAAAAAATCTCCACATATGATGTATATCAGCAGAAGCTCTTTCTAGCTGGGGCTCACAGTGAAATACACAAAATGCTTTCTCTGTTCCCTCCATCCTCTCACTTTCCTGCCTGTAACATAAAATAATGCAGCTCATCCTCTTCTGCTGTGACTATGCTCAACCCTACTGCTATAAAAGGAAGACTGAAGCTCAGCTTGCTTACCCTGGGTGGCTCTATATGCTGAAACGAGTGAACCTAATACTCACCGCAAGCATCAGAAGCCAGGAAGGATTACTGATATCATTTTACAGCTGGAGGAAAAGAGACAGAAATATTTTATTGAATACCAAAAAGTTAGAGAAGAGATGAAAGGCCTTTGGAAGCTCCTATGCTCCTTAAAGGTAGTTAGAGAAAACTTTTTTCAGTAGAAAGCCTTCAAAGCGCTGCATTTTGTCCTTCCATCTGAGGTGAAGTTTGCTCCCAGACCTTGACTGCTGACGCTGGGTTGAGAAGGATTCACACTTCTGGGATAATGAGACTCAGGTTGAATTCCGGGACCACCACTTTTGAGGCAGGATCCTGAATATTCCATGTTGCTGACCTTTGGCTTTTATTTTTTCTTCTCCATTTTCTGTAAAATTGGACCAGAGATATGCTGTCTGACTTTCTCATGCTCAAAACACTGAGTCAGAGACAAGAGTTCATAGCCCTGCTCTAGACCGAGTAGATGTGAGTTTTGAACTCAAGTATATCACATCCCAAGAGACTTCCCAGGTGTTATTCTTCAGTGCAGTAACTACTTATGAAAATGTTTTGGAAGGATTCTCTTTCTCCTGTGCTAAGCTGAGGTTTTCAGCCATCATAGTAGTGGAGCACTAGAAAAGCCTTCTGGGAGGAGCAGATGGACCACAAAGTTTATCTGTTTCAGAGTTTTTCTCTTAAACAGTAACCATGCACTCCAATAATGTATTTCTATAAGCATGCTTCTAGAAACACACTTTATTTTGAAAAAAAACCCCAAATCAACCAAACAAAAAACCAACAAACCCCAAACTTGTGGCTATTCCTAGTCTTTCAGACCACAAAGCGTAAAAATCAAGTTACACTGTGTCTCCCATGTGTTTTCTGATATGCTTAGAAGCTTATTAAGCTTATTAAGGCCAAATGCAAGGTCCTGCAATTGGGTTGGGGCAATCCCAAGTACAAATACAGGCTGGGCAATGAGTGGCTTGAGACCAGCTCCAAAGAGAAGGACTTGGGAGTCATGGTGGACGAGAAGCTCAACATGAGCCAGCAATGTGCACTTGCAGCCCAGAAGGCCAATAACCGTATCCTGGGCTGCATCAAGAGGAGCGTGGCCAGCAGGTCGAGGGAGGTGATTCTCCCCCTCTACTCCACTCTTGTAAGGCCCCATCTGGAGTGCTGTGTCCAGTTCTGGAGCCCCCATCACAAGAGAGACATGGAGCAGCTAGAACGAATCCAGACGAGGCCACCAGGATGATTCAAGGGCTGGAGCACCTCTGCTATGGGGACAGGCTGAGAGAGTTGGGGCTGTTCAGCCTGGAGAAGAGAAGGCTCCGGGGAGATGTTATAGTGGCCTTCCAGTGCCTGAAGGGGCCTGCAAGGAAGTTGGGGAGGGACTTTTTACAAGGACAGGTAGAGATAGAACAAGGGGAAATAGGTTTAAGCTGAAAGAGGGCAGGTTTAGATTAGATATTAGGAAGAAGTTTTTCACTGTGAGGGTGGTCAGATACTGGCACAGGTTGCCCAAGGAAGTTGTGGATGTCCCCTCCCTGGAAGTGTTTAAGGCCAGGCTGGATGAGGCTTCGAGCAACCTGGTCTAGTGGAAGGTGTCCCTGCTGATGGCAGGGGGGGTTGGAACTGGATGATCTTTAAGGTCCCTTCCAACCCAAACTATTCTATGATTCTGTGATTATTGAAATGTCTACAGGGTTAATGTGTGCTCTGAAATACTTTTGATATTGAATGCACTTAAGTAACAATATAAAATGCATTGAGATTTTGAAAAGCTTTATTTGCAACTTTGTGGAGCTGTGTTTTTATACTGGCTCAGTAGAAATCTGTGGCTGTGTCAGCTTGATTCTCCCAAGCATCTCATGCTGCAGGCATGACAAGATAGTCGTATTTCACAGTACCTTTCAGGGACCTCTGTTAACAGGGACAGTATGTTGTCCTCTCCAGAAAGCCACAGACCTCCAACTTAAAATGCAAAAAACCAAGAAAAATTATTGGTATTGTACTAATATGGCACAGTATCAGAATAACTCTACACAACCACCTTTATAAGATAGAGAAGAGTATGACAATTTTGCAGAATATATTTTCACAGCTAGGTGCCACACAAATCTTTGTCATGCTACTTTTGAAATGGAGAGAGGTTTTAGGTCAGAACTAACGTACCTGGATTTGCTTAAGTATCTTTTCTCTCTACTCTTGCTCACACGAGCAAGACACTCCTTTTTCTGTTCATTTTCAATCATCTTAACAATATATGACTCCTCAGCCTACTACCCCAGAACCACAGGGTAGTTGGAAAGGACCACTGCACCTCATTAGGCCCCAGCTCCTGCTCAAAGCAAGTCCAGCTGGATGAGGCTGAAGTCTGCTTTCCTTTTGTGAAGATCTGTGGCCTCCTTTTCCTTTTCTATGACATGTGCCTCCTTGTGTGCTTTGATTCTTTCTGAATAAACCTTGATGTGTGGGCAAGGACAGAGCTGTGATCCTTCCCTGTCCACATCTCCCAGGTCAAACAAACAGAACCTAAAGATTGCAGGATTTACCTGCCAGGATATAGAGGTAGCTATAATGAGGCAGAAAAGGCATACTTATGTGCAAATATAGAGGTTGAGAAAAGCCCAAACTGCTTTAGCTTCCCATAGAATCTCAATTTTCACATGAATCGTTCAGTTTCTTCCAAAAAAATC
Organism: Antrostomus carolinensis; assembly: GCF_000700745.2. NCBI lineage: Eukaryota > Metazoa > Chordata > Aves > Caprimulgiformes > Caprimulgidae > Antrostomus > Antrostomus carolinensis. The sequence goes on along the minus strand of NW_010291900.1, from coordinate 15,945 downwards.
CCATTTTAACAATGGTAGAAGAATTCAACTGCCTTTTTGCAGCAGATTGAATTGTCTTAAAAGATGGTGCATCTTTTCCATGGACCCAGCTGGAATGATATCTCATTTTCCTGGCTATTTTTACACTGCCTGTCCTTCAGATAATAATATCTAAGACAGTACAGGATATATGAAAGAGAACAGTAACATACAGTCCTATAGTACTATACAAATAAATACTTTTCATGGGAGACATCAGCTTTTCTCATCTTGGAGCTAGATCAGACAAACAATAAAATTATAAGCATTTTGTCCCCATCTTGATATGGGAAACTTTCTTTGCATACTGGAGCAGCTTTACTTGTCTTGTACATTCTTTTATCTAGTACTGACCTCCCTTAGCAGAGTACTGCTGTCTTTCAGCAACAGTTGTTGAGGTTAAATCCCTAAGATAGGTAGTACTTTCCAGTTTTCAGCTGTGCCTCACTTCTCAGTGTTGTAAGGTCCTTAGTACCATTCCAGCTCACACCAGGGCTGGAACAGAAAGCAAATTTGGTTATTTGCCAAAATAACCAATATTCACAGAATCACAGAATTGCCTTGATTGGAAAAGATCATCAAGTCCAATCATTAACCTCACACTGAAAAGTTCCCTAAACCATAACTAAACCTCGTCCCTAAGCACTATGTCTAGATGACTCTTAAACACCTCCAGGGATGGGGACTCTACCACTGCCCTGGGCAACCCCTTCCAATACCTGGTAACCTTTTCAGGAAATAAATTATTTCTAATATCCAATCTAAGTTGGCACAACTTGAGGCCATTTCCTCTTGTCCTGTCACTTGCTACTTGGGAGAAGAGACCAATCCCCACTTCTCTACACCCTCCTTTCAGGTAGTTGTAGAGAATGCAGAAGTCTCCCCTCAGCCTCCTTTTCTCCAGACTAAACCACCCCAGTTTCCTCAGCCACTCCTCATAAGACCTGTGCTCCAGACCCTTCCCCAGCTTTGTTGCCCTTCTCTGGTCCTGCTCCAGCTCCTCATTGTCCTTCTTGTAGTGAGGGGCCTAAAACTGGACAGAGTACTGAAGGTGCGGCCTCACCAGTGCTGAGTACAGGGGTAGGTAACTTCCCTGGTCCTACTGGACACACTATTCCTGATACAGGACAGGATGCTGTTGGTCTTCCTGACCAGCTGGGCATACTACTGGCTCATGTTCAGCCAGCTATTAATTAACACCCCCAGGTCCCTCTCTGCTGAGCAGCTCTCCAGCCACTCCTCCCCAGGCCTGTAGTGCTGCCAGGGGTTGTTGTGGCAAAAGTGCAGGACCGGGCACTTGACCTTGTTGAAACTCATGCAGTTGATCTTGGCCCATTGATCCAGCCTGTCCAGGTCCCTCTGTAGAGCCTCCCTACCCTCAAGCAGATCAACACTTCCACCCAGCTTGGTGTCATCTGCAAACTTACTGAGGGTGCACTCAGTCCCTTCATTCAGATCATTGATAAAGAAGTTAAACAGAGCTGGCCCCAACACGGAGCCCTGGGGAACACCACCTGTGACCAGCCTCCAGCTGGATTTAACTCCATTCACCACCACTCTTTGAGCACGGTCATGCAGACAGTTTTTTACCCAGCAAAGTATATGCCCATCCAAGCCATTGGCAGCCAGTTTCTCAAGCAGAATGCAGTGAGAAATGGTGTCAAATGTTTTAGTAAAGTCCAGATAGACAACATCCACAGCCTTTCCTTCATCCACTAGATGGATGACCATGTTGTAGAAGGAGATCAGGTTAGTTAAGCAGGACCTGTCTTTCATAAAACCATGGTGACTGGACCTGATTGTTTGGTTGCCTTGCATGTACTGTGTGATGGCACTCAAGATGATTGGCTCCATCAGCTTCCCGGGCACCAAAGTAAAACTGTCAGGCCTGTAGTTTCCCAGATCCTCCTTCTGGCACTTATTGTAGATGGGTGTCACGTATTAAAACAACAATGAAAAAGCAACAAAACCAAAATCATTGGCCAGCTACAAAAAGTTCATTTTCTTTGGTATTTTTATTTACCAATACCATTTGTATTTACTAATCAAATACTAATTCGTATTGAATACTTGAAATTTGAATAGTCTGTTGTCCTGTTTTTTCTAGGATAGAGTTAATTTTCTTCTTAGTAGCTAGAAAGCACTGTGTTTTGATTTCAGTATGGGATTTGTTATGAGAAAAATGTTGATAATGTAGTAATGTTTTTAGTTGCTACTGGAAGTCCAAGGACATTGTGTTTTGCTAGTTTGCAAATGCAAAGGACTGGGAGGGGAGAAGCATAGTAATTAGCAAACCCCCAAATTGCTATTTTGGATATGCTGATGAGATATTCTGAATCACATGACGTTTGGTTTTGGGACTGTCTCTGCTCCCTGATCGCTGGCTGGGGACAGGCTGAGCATCAGTCAGCAAGTGGTGAGCAGTTGCACTGTGCATCACTTATCGGCATATTCTTCCTCTTCTTCTTCTTCTTCCTCTTCTTCTTCTTCTTCTTCTTCTTCTTCTTCTTCTTCTTCTTCTTCTTCTTCTTCTTCTTCTTCTTCTTCTTCTTCTTCTTCTTCTTCTTCTTCTTCTTCTTCTTCTTCTTCTTCTTCTTCTTCTTCTTCTTCTTCTTCTTCTTCTTCTTCTTCTTCTTCTTCTTCTTCTTCTTCTTCTTCTTCTTCTTCTTCTTCTTCTTCTTCTTCTTCTTCTTCTTCTTCTTCTTCTTCTTCTTCTTCTTCTTCTTCTTCTTCTTCTTCTTCTTCTTCTTCTTCTTCTTCTTCTTCTTCTTCTTCTTCTTCTTCTTCTTCTTCTTCTTCTTCTTCTTCTTCTTCTTCTTCTTCTTCTTCTTCTTCTTCTTCTTCTTCTTCTTCTTCTTCTTCTTCTTCTTCTTCTTCTTCTTCTTCTTCTTCTTCTTCTTCTTCTTCTTCTTCTTCTTCTTCTTCTTCTTCTTCTTCTTCTTCTTCTTCTTCTTCTTCTTCTTCTTCTTCTTCTTCTTCTTCTTCTTCTTCTTCTTCTTCTTCTTCTTCTTCTTCTTCTTCTTCTTCTTCTTCTTCTTCTTCTTCTTCTTCTTCTTCTTCTTCTTCTTCTTCTTCTTCTTCTTCTTCTTCTTCTTCTTCTTCTTCTTCTTCTTCTTCTTCTTCTTCTTCTTCTTCTTCTTCTTCTTCTTCTTCTTCTTCTTCTTCTTCTTCTTCTTCTTCTTCTTCTTCTTCTTCTTCTTCTTCTTCTTCTTCTTCTTCTTCTTCTTCTTCTTCTTCTTCTTCTTCTTCTTCTTCTTCTTCTTCTTCTTCTTCTTCTTCTTCTTCTTCTTCTTCTTCTTCTTCTTCTTTTTATTATTATTAATTATTATTATTATCATCATCATCATCATCATCATCATCATCATCATCATCATCATCATCATCATCATCATCATCATCATCATCATCATCATCATCATCATCATCATCATCATTAAATTAATAAATTCCTTTTATCTCAGCCCATGAGTTTCCTTGCTTTTACCCTTCTGTTTCTCTCCTCTCTTCCTGGGGGGGAGAGAGTGAGCTAGCAGCTGTGTTTGGCTGCTAGCCAAAGGAGTGAAACCTCTACATCTATACTTCTTAAAAGTTAGAATTAGTATTGCCAATATTCTTGGTAAAAATACATCCAAGATTAGTTTTTAATATTTTTCCATGGGTCCTAGCAAAAAAGAAGCCAAGCATATTGAATAGAAAACTCTTAGAAAACAGTGTTTCTCTTTGCCAAGCTCTGTTTTCATATACTAGATTTTAAAATTTTCTGGCTAACCATCAGGATTTAAAATCACCTAATTAAATGAGAAAGGAATGATGTAGTTGGAAAGCCATTAATACAGCTAGAACACTTGCAGAATGGACCCTGGACTGGGCTACTACAGCCCAGATGCAGGATGCTGGGTTGAGCAATAGCATGCAGAATTTCCCAAGAAGTATTTTCCAGCTGGGACCATGGGGTGTCACAGCTTCCTCCTGGTTCCTAGAATTTTCCTTTAAAATGCCCTCAACTAAATTTTATCAACCTGAGGGTGTGAGCACATCTAGGCAGCTGTTAACCAAGTCTGTGTGGAACGTATTAGCCCTTTGCTGAAGTGGGAAATACAGCATCTGAGGAGCCACTGAGAAAATATTTCCATAACCTGTTATCTGACCTGAAATCAGGAGGACCGTTGTGTTCAGTGCTTCAAACAAGTTTATTGAAAGTCTGGCAATATTTGCCAGTAAGGCATTTCTTTCCCCCAAGTATAGTTTATCACTATAGAAAGAGATTAAGGTAGTGTCTCCAACCTCATGCTGTTTTTCCAGCACTTGTGTTGCATCTGTGCACACGTGGCTGCCTGGATGCTGAAAGAGGAGTTAACTACAGACTCACACTTTTACAGAGAGGATTTTCAGTAAACTGTTGTATTTTATTCATACCTGCTTTAATAAACTAAATTCTGAAGCAGTCCCTTATGGCAACAAACCAGATGGAAACAGTAATTTACATATTTCAGGAGAACAACACACAGGCTCTTCAGAGATAGAGGGAAGAAAATACAGAACATTATGCATAAATGACTGTGCTTTTTCATGTAGTAAACATCAGTTATTTAATTGATTTGAGCTACCTATTTACTGCTTCCTATTGTAAATGACTTTAAAATAGTATAGCAATTTGGAGGGTTTTAGAACCCATGGAAATGTACTGATGTGAAGTTCCTTAATTAATAGAAATATATCCAACTTTAATTGCTTATTAAATATTAATTGGTATGACCCATAAACTATAAAAAGTAAAATGATATAATTAAGTTTCAAAATACATAATTATTTGGTATTGGTAGTCAGTTCAACTGCTTTTCTCTCCAATATATACAATTATTAACATCTCCTGAGCTGACTTATTTTGCAATTTAGAAATATATTTCTCAACAGAAAGCATATGTGATAAAAGAGTCTTACAGGTATTAATAAGAAGCAGTTCAGTTCCAGATTTCACCAGATAAAATCTAAATTAGTCATAGCTCTAATGTCTGACATTTATTTGCTGATTTCAGAAAAGTGATATTTGATTTATGTTTTGAAGGTGCTTGGGATAATGAATGTAATCTGAAAAATAATGACTGGATTTTAGAGTTTTCTGTGCAATTCAAATCTGACCAAGACTATTGGATAACAAAAGTCCTAGCTAATGATTGTTGGCAAACTTGGGTTTTTTGTTGTTGTTGTTTGTTTGTTAAGATTCCTGTTTTGCTGTTGTTTTGGGGTTTACTTCATTTTTTTTTTTCTCCTTACCAGCACGAACCAGCATGAAAGGCATTCACAGTCTTCGTTTATCTGCAGAAAGGAAAGTTATACCATAGTGGGTAGATGCTTCTATGTCCAGGTTTTTAGATGGAACAGCGCTGGGTTTCATTTTAGTAGCTAGAATAATGATGCATTTTGCTTTCAGCCTGGAATTTTTTATGAGAAAGACACTGATAACATCCCAGTGTTTGCATTTTTGTTGCTGGAAGTGAAGGACTTTATGTTTTGTTAGTCTACAAGCACAAGATCTAAGGGGTGAGGAATATTTAAATTAATAAGCTAAACTGGCATTTGGATATGCCAGTGGGATGGATATTCCATATGATATCATGTCATGTCCAGTGTATTAGTGAGGGTCTCTTCCTCTTTTCTCTCTCTCTGGCTTTCGCTCGGGCTCTCACTCTTCCGGGATTGCGGTTTTGGTTCAGGATTGTTGCTCCTGCGAGATCATTATCTGGGAATGGGCTGGGCTTGGGCAGCAGGTGGTGAGCAGCAGTACTGAGTTATCACTCATTTGTATATTTTGTTACTGTCATCATTATCACTACTATTTTAATATTAGTATTATTATTACCCCTCCTTAAGAGCCATCAAACTGAGAAGAGGTGGATAGCCTCTGGTGAGACTCTCTTGTTTAGGTTTTGGGCGATGGATCTTGCACACCTTGTCTAGTTCTGTTTAACCACCCATCTCCAAAAACCAGGACACTTGTAGCAATAAATTTATTACTAGTCTTGAGCCAAAAATGTCTTAGATGAAAATGCTGGTAGCTCTTCTCTAAAAAGATCTGGACTGCACGACTTTCTAAAATCAAGTTTCCATCTCATGCAAGAGAGAAAAAACAGTAAGAATTTTCTGCTGTGAAATTTGAGAAAATCCCTTCTGATCACACAAAAATTATCACAAGAGGTTTTTTCCAGTCCTTTTGATGTGTCCTAGTCCACTTTGAATTGGAAGGGGAAAAAAATACGTGAATCAAAAAGCACTTCAAAGCTATAACTACATAGCTTGAAAAAGCCAGTATCTCTAGTGGATTGACTAGATGAATTCAACAAAATGAAGCAGTAATATGCAGCTACATTGATTTCTCCCCCATCTCTTCCTTTTGGATTACCATCTTACTCTCAGATCTCTGCACTACAACCCTGCTCCTGTGCTTGCCTCCCTCTCACCTCTCTGTGTATGCAGATGTGAGTGATGAATAAGGGAATGAAGACCAACTGTGCAGGGATCTAAGGGAATCTAAGAGGCAAATTCTGAATTCTGCCCTTAAAGTTCTGTAATATACTGACAGACTTAAAAAAAAAGAAAGATAAAAGGTATAAACATCCCCCCACACCTCAACTGATAAATCTGTGGTTGGTTCTGCCAATAGTACTTTGAGAGATACTACTACAGTTGTTCAAATAGCATAATTTTGAATATGTTAAGGCCCTTCATGTGCTGTTTTTCAGTAATATGATCTTGTTTTCTCTGATTAAAACCCTGTGGGCTGTTACAAAGACACCTGCATCCGTTTGAAACACCAGCAACAAGAATTTGACAGGACAGAGGGTGTTGTTAAATAGTAGGAGAAAACAAGGGCATGACCACAAAGAAAGGGTCTATCCTTTAAAAACAAAATGAAACAACACTCCTTACTAAAACATCTGGTTTTCCCCTTTAGTTTATTTCCTATAATTTAGGAAATGTCAGGAAATAATTTCCTATGTGTCCTGGTTTTGCTAGGATAGAGTTAATTTTCTTCTTTGTAATTAGAATAGCTGTGTTTTAGTTCCAGTGTAAGACTTGTGATGGGAGGAATGCTGGTAAAAGTACTAATGTTATTAGTTGCTGGAGCTCAAGGTCATAATGTTTGGCTGGTTTGGCACTCTGCAGGCATTGTTCAGCAATAGCTAAAATGTAGGTGTAAACACAGACCACATTGATCACCAGTGCAGCACATAATACTATATGAGGTGATATAATGAAAATTAACTCCACTCCAGACAGACCCAGTACGTGATTAAAAACTCCACCTCTCCTCAGCTAAAGGATTTTTAGCTATTTCAGTCACTAATGTAAATTATATAAAATATTTTCCCTTGATTGCTGTTTGTAGAAGGTAGAACTAAATTCACTGCAGAGCTGCACGTGCAATTATCCTGACACAGCTCAACTAGGACAGAAGACTTTGTGTTACAGCAAAGACATCAAACAAATATCTCTTTCTCCATGTTGTAGCCAGTGCTAAGTTACTTGTTTTCAGAAGCATGTTTTTTTTTCTCCTACTATTTCTTTTCACACTGCTTTGGTGAACTTTCTTGTTGAGACCTATGTACATTTTCAAAGCACTCACAATCCCATTTTCAGCAAAGAAATATGTACCATACTGCTTAAAAATATTTGAGTGACTAGCAAGTTCCCACTGAAACCTGGGAGACTTTGGCACTTAGGCAAAGACTGGGGCTTTGAAAGCTTATTAAGCAAACTTTCACAGGCTTAGGAGTTGTGTTGTGTGGCACTTGAACTTCCAAGTCCACAAATTACTTCAAAAGTAGGACTATGGAGCTTGTGAAAATGCTGTTCTGGCTTCATCGAAATGTTATTGATCTGATCTAGCTTAACTGTATTACTGTTTAAGGTTCTTGTCATTCGGATTTAATTTTTTTTTTTTTTTTTTTCAAAAATTCCTGGTTGCCTAATCATGTAGGTCAGTGCCTAGATAACTTTCTAAAATACTAAGGCATATAATTCCCATTTATTCCTAAAGCTACCCAGGCAGACACTATCAAAAACCCAAATAGAGACTTATGTGTATCTCTAGATGGTTAAATATCCTTAAATACTCTTTAATTTGGATTCATAGTGCAATAGCTTTACTTTCACTGTTTATGAAAACTGTTACTAGTGTTACTAGTGTTACTAGCTTTACCAGAGATTTCTTCTTTGAGAAATGACCACAAAATTAAAAAAATAAGAATGTGCTTTTAAATTCCATGTATTACAAATTTGTTCTCCTTTTTTACAGTTGTTGTTGCATAATCTGTAATTCTAAAAATAAAAATTTCTTAAAATAATATACATACTGATCTATGTAACTATTGTCCTTCATTTCTCTAAAATGTATGTGTTCAAATAAATGAGGAAAAATCAAATGTGTAAAATAATTCAACCGGGGACACAGATGCTTTACTTGATCCAGAAAGAAAAAAGCCTTTTCCTGAGCACTGATAGGTATACATTAGTGTGGTGCATAGAGCTTCACAAGTTAGGACACAGAAGTTTCCTATTTGAGAAGAACTGATGTTGCACACTACACTGCTCATATAGACACAACCTGAGGATTTAAAAGATTAGCTTTGGTATCAACATGTTTGCCCGTGATTTAGGAGGATTAAAAGCCCTGGTGCACTCAAGTCCAGGCAGGAGAGATATTCCAGAACTGAGTCTGGAGCAAACTCATGTCAGGCTGGGATGAACCTGACTAATGTGGGGAAAAGAAAAAAAAAAAAAAGAGGAAAAGGAATGAGTTTAGAAATCCTTTTATTATAATAGTGTTGCACCAGTCTAATGGCATGTGTAGGGCTGTGAAAGCTCTTAGTGGGTTAGAGATATCCAGAACGAAAGAGTTAAGAGGTGGTCTTCAAAAACACCACCTTTTTTATTCCAGTTCTATGCTCAGCACAGAAGTAGAACGCCAAAAAGAAAACAATTCATTACATTTCTCTGCTTTCCTATTTAACCTTTCTGATTGCTTCCAGATACTCTGGGAAAGAAAGGTATGCAATTTCTGATATAGTTTGATAGTATCAATATGGTGGGGATTGTATGATTGATACTAAATTTAATTTTCACATTTCTAACATTCTCCACAGCAAAACAGTGGATAACAAAAAGTACAAACTTCTTACAGGGGAATCAACTCAAAATGTCTCATAAGATGGCAGTTTTTAGTGGTGATTTATACTTACGTTACGAACAAAATATGCTCTCGTAAAAAAAAAAAATTCTTGCAAGAAGAAAGATGATACTGAGCACATGAAGGTAAGACCTTATTCAGGCACAAAACAAACACTGAGAGAAAATTTTGTAAGAGAAAATTTTGTGAATAAATTCAATCTTGCAATCTAAGCACCTGTTGATTGACAATTTACAGCAAATACACATGAGAAAACAGATGATGTGAACTTTGTAACTTAGAAATTCTTATAGTACTAATCTCAGTTTGCCCTATTGCCAAACAAGAGGGACATGCTCATAAGCACCATCTGCAAACCCAAAATGTGAGGTCACATTTGGAGTGTTATGTCTGATTTTGTGCTTCATGGTATGAGGGAACATGATATTGACCAACTGAAGTGAGTCCCACAAGGGCTACATAGATATTGAAGGGACTGAGATATCTGTCACGTGAGGAGAGGCTGACAGAGAGCTGGGTTTGTTCAATGTGGAGAAGAGAAGCACAACGGGGAAATCTCATCGCAGTTTTCAGCTCTGTAAGAGGTGAATATAGAGAAGATAGAATGAGACTCTCCTTGGTGGTAAGAGGAGAGGCAATGGACACAAACTGAAACAAGAGAAATTCTGATTAAACACTGGGAAGCTTTTCCCCTTGAGGGTGATCAAATGCTGGAAGAAGGGCCCAGAGATTCTCCATCCAGAATATGTCTGTTCACAGCCAACTTAACTCCACCTGGTCTGAGTGAAGTGTTTGAAGCAGAGGACCTCCAGATGTCCCTTACAACCTATTTTATCCTTTGAATCTGTGATCACCTTAGTGGAATTAAGAAAAAAAATTCCCAATTATTTTGGTCTTTACACTATTTGTTTTATTGATTTACCCAGACAGTGTTTTCCAAATACCCATGTTTTTATAGTCCTTATAGTCTAACTTGCTTTGGCTATGTGTTCAGATGCAGGTTCACTGGAGGATAAGCTTATAAAGACTCTGTGAATGATTTCTTGCATATTCCTGTATCTTAGCATTTGTGCTCAGAAAAAAAAAAATCCAGCAAAAGTCATAAATAATTCTTTCTGAACAATTTCATAATTTAGTTTCTTCTTCAGCTCAGCAAGTGTTTAGATGCAGATCATTAGTTCTTCAATTAATTTGCTACACGTCATTCAAAAATATTTGGTCTTTGCTTCTACTGTCTGTGTTTTGATAGTCAGCAGTGGGGTGCTGAATATTCTATACCAGATATTCAAGATGCAAACTTGTTGATGGGAAAAATTACAAATCACTGCACTGATCTCTGATGGGATGAATGTGAACTGCGAGATGTAGAGCTGAAAGGGGATAGATGCCTTTTAGAAAGACTGGGATTTACTGTTCTACTTGCAAAGTTTAAGATTTCAGGACCTAATGTAGCAACAATGCAGCGATCTGGAAGGAATGCAAAACATAGGGTGTTAGGAGTGAGTCTCTGTGAAATTCAAGGACTGTGGAGGGTTGTCTTGACCTGTCATCCATTTTCTTATTTCATGTTTACCTGTGTATGACTGTAACCTTTCTGTATTCTGAAAATACTATACAGTTCTTTGGAAAGCAGCTTGTTGTGTTGTGTTTGTAAATTAGTCTGACAGGCAAAGGCTAATCACCACCTTCTCCTTGGAAAGCCTGCTGAGAAGTGGTAGAGATAATAATGAATTGAAAATGGTATATGAGAACAATTCTCCTGGGCTCGTGAATCAGAATAAAGTAATTTAAGATAGATTTTTTTGTGAGAAAATTAACTCGAAGCTCAAATGATAAAAATCATAATGGAGAGGTGCATGTCAGAGGCTGTATTTGCTTTTGGCAAAGTTCTTGTGATGGAAATAAATCGAAGTAGCGTTCATCTAAATCCATTACATTTTAAGTAAAACAGATCCACTGCTCAAGTGACTACAGGATACTGGGCTGTTTAACCATCTTCTGATGGTGTGTGACAAACATTTTGGCTAGTCCATCTCCCAGCTGTGTTTAGATGTGTGCTATTATATGCATTAAAGGTATGTCTCTTTGCTAATTGTTCAGTGGAAAACCATAGCTACATTTTTTATTTAGGACTTACTTGTGAGGTAAAGACCTGCAGAGGTCTTCCCATTCCATCCTTGGCCTGCAGAACACATTACTATATGTATAGAAGAAGAAGAGGAAATGAAGCTAATAACAACCTTCTAAAGCTGTGGATCCAAGTAAAATTACAAGTTAATCACACAGACTTCTCGTTTAATCATCTCTTCTGTCTACTTTTCAACTTGAGTCTAAAATAATTGAAGCATAAGGCCTCCACCTATTAAACTTGTTCAACCTAAACACAAATTTTATCTGTAAGTTTTTTGTTACTGCTATATTAAGTCTAGTATATACAAACTGGAACTAAATAATGCCAAGGCCTTATATGAAAATTACAGTAACCCCTCTAATTTGCAGAGTAAAGGAACTGGTTTTGTACATTGTGGTATTCTTGTCCAGAATGAACAGACATAGCATTCAAAGGAATAGCTTTCTTACCTAAAGCATCTGTGAGATATTGTGCACAAGAACACTATGGAGAAGAGTGGTTGGAGAGGTACAAAGCACTTTGTTCAATGAAGAGAAACATTTTACGTTGTACCCTAAGATTTCAATACTGCCTTTGCTACAGAGAAAAAAGCTGTAACTTTCCTTAAAGCAGTTCTATAGCACAATTTTAATCCTACCATGTTGCTTTTCACTAGCTTTAGAAAATTCAGTGGAGCATATGAATGAAGAGTCCTTATCTCACAACCAAATTGTGGATGTGGAGGGAACAGGGAAGAGTGAAGAAGCCAATCTGAGCACTGAGTACTTCATATAGCATCCAATCTGACAATATATTACAGTTTTTCACTGAAATTAATCTATACAGAAAAGGGAGATTAATGGAGTAGGAAAAAAAATTTTAATTGTCTTCGTATAGCTTAACATTTAACAACTCTCTCTAATACTTCCTTAGAATGTTGTTATATTACCAGAGGCATAAAAATATGTTGCTGTTGCATAAGTCTGTTTTTGCTGATGTAGAAAGAAATCCAAATGAGAGAATCTCAAATTTTCATTTTATCTGCAACAGCTAACACAAGTAATAAATCCTGCATCTGTTCATCTTCACTTAAGACTGAGAAAGTTCAGAGTGCATCATGGCAGTTCTGTGGCTCTTGTCAGGGATATCCTAGCAGTGATGCAGGCAGAAAAAACTGATCCTCTCCTTACTGTTAGAAACAAGAGCAATAGGAAATACAGTAGATCACAGAGTTACAGTGAAGGGCTGATCTAAACTGTTTTCACTTGCTGTGCAGAATCCTATCCATCACAAACATCTGAGGTGTCCTCTGAACAGCAGTACTGAAGAATGTCCCAGGTAAACAGACAGGCTTCTCAGGATAACTTTCTTTCTCAACCCTCACAGCTGTTATGCTTAAAGCAGCATCCTGATACTCAGACTGACAAGTGTTCATACCCATAGTATTTTCTTTAGTCTGAAAGACTAATGAAACAAAAATTTGAGACTAATGACAACTTGATGCTGTCTTTAAGTCAGGGAACTTCTGTATTATGTGACAGATAGCCGTCACAACCAGCTTGCCTTCAGTGGATGATACACAGGTTTTCCAACGTCCAGTAATTATTACTAGAATTGTGGTTTTCTTCTAGTTAAGCAGTGAAACAGATACCCTACTAGTCTGTGAGATATTCCAGCTTCCAAACAGAAGACAGCTTATTTGAAGCCATAGTTGTAATTGCAGTACTTAGAGACTGTGTTAGAGACTTACTCTGTTCAGGTTTGGTCAGAGAAAACGAGCAGTTTGGCACAGGTTTGGAAGGTGGGTTACTTTGGTGAACTGTATTATTTTTCACTTGATTTAATTTGCAGGTGAGTAATGATAATAAAGGTTCCTGGATCAGTGATGGAAGTTTCTGAAAGATAGTGACTCCTGTTTTTTAAATCTTTCCTTTCCATCATATACTAACATTCCTGGCTGACTGGGGAGGTTCCACTCGACTGGAGGTTGGTAAATGTGACGCCCATTTACAAGAAGAGCTGGAGGGAGGATCTGGGGAACTACAGGCCTGCCAGTCTGACCTTGGTGCCAGGGAAGGTCATGGAGCAGATCACCTTGAGTGCTATCACACAGCACACACAGGCCAACCTGGTGATCAGGCCCAGTCAACATGGGTTTATGAAAGGGCAGGTCCTGCCTGAGTAACCTGATCTCCTTCTATGACAAGGTGACCCGCTCAGTGGATGAGGGAAAGGCTGTGGATGTGGTGCACCTGGACTTCAGTAAAGCCTTTGACACCATTTCCCACTGCATTCTGCTTGAGAAACTGGCTGCCAATGGCCTGGACAGGTATGGGCTCTGCTGGGTAAAAAACTGTCTGGATGGCCAGAGCCAAAGAGTGATGGTAAATGGAGTTAAATCCAGCTGGAGGCCAGTCACAAGTGGTGTTCCCCAGGGCTCGGTGTTGGGGCCAGTCCTGTTTAACAACTTTATTGGTGATTTGGATGAAGGGATCGTGTGCACCCTCAGTAAATTCATGGATGACACCAAGCTGTGTGAAAGCATTGATTTGCTTGAGGTAGGAAGGCTCTATAGAAGGACCTGGACAGGTTGGATCAATGGGCTGCAACCAACTGTATGAGGATCAACAAGACCAAATGTGGGGTCCTGCATTGGGTCACAACAACCCCATGCAACGCTACAGGCTTGGGGAGGAGTGGCTGGAGATCTGCCTGGTGGAAAAGGCCCTGAGGGTGTTGGTTGACAGCCAGCTGAACATGAGCCAGCAGTGTGCCCAGGTGGCCAAAAAGTCCGACGGCATCCTGACCTGTATCAAAAACAGTGTGGCCAGCAGGACCAGGATGACCAAATCATCCCTCCCCTGTACTCAGCATTGGCAAAGCCAGACTTTGAATACTGTGTTCAGTTTTGGGCCCCTCACTACAAGAAGGACATTGGGGCACAGGAGTGTGTCCAGAGAAGGGCAACAAGGCTGGTGAAGGGGCTGGAGAACAAGCCTTATGAGGAATAGCTGAGGGAACTGGGTTTGTTTAGTCTGGAGAAGAGGAGGCTGAGGGGAGACCTTATTGCTGTCTACAACTACCTGAAAGGAGGCTGTAGCGAGGCAGGTGTGTGTCTTTTCTCCCAGGTAACTGGTGACAGAACAAGAGGAAATGGCCTTAAGTTGCACCAGGGGAGGTACAGATTGGATGTCAGGAAATACTTCTTCACTGAAAGGGTTCTCAGCAACTGGAATGGGCTCCCTAGGGAGGTGATTGAGTCACCATCCCTGGAGGTGTTTAAAAGATGGGTAGATGGGGTGCTCAGAGATATGGTTTAGTAGTGGACAGGGACGGTTGGACTAGATGATCTCAGAGGTCATTTCCAACCAGGAGATTCTATGATTCTATGACTCACAAGCTACCATGTTCTTCAAAGTATTGAGAAGGAATTAATTAGTCAAAAGCCATCTTTGTAACTGCTCAGTTGCTTTAAACTTTACAAAATGATGCTGACACTACTTAATTTCTCCAACTATTATTTTTCAGGTAACTTGACATCTTCCCTCCTTCAGAGCTGAGTATAAAAATAAACTGATGTAAAGCAGCATTCAAGTATATGAATTAAGCATCTTGGTACTCTGGCAACCTTTTCAGAAAGGTTAGATCTGATCCATGTATATGTTGGAAGCCCTTTTCACACCTCATTTTAAGTCTTCTCCTGAGAAACAGCAATCCCTAATGTGTCATTTCCATTTTTTTTCATTTTACCAGGTTCTTCTTATTAATGTATAAACACTAACTCTCTTCCTCAGCACAGGAACCACTCAACAACTTTTACTTTAAAACTGATCATAATAAAAATGAGACGGAAACTAGAATTGATGCTCTGTATCATGCAAATTATTCCCCTTAATACCATGGAAGTGAAAATTCCCAAGGTGTGAAAATTGCCACCTACAAGTTAACAAATACCACCCCCAGCATTAGGGAAAACCAGGTGGTGTAATTAGGTTAAAGAGACCAGGGGAGCAAGAAAGTGAAAATCAAGGACAGTGAGAGTAGTGGGAATTTTGGTGCCCTCTGAGTGGTTTGTTTGCCCAGGCTAGGTCAAGCAGTGACACCACTGATATGCCTTCTGCTGCAGCCTGAGAACACTGCTGCAGGGTAGAATATGTGGTCATGACAGGACTGTAATTGCTCATTTGTAAATTGTCTGCAGAAATCAACATTTCTCAAACTTTAACAGATCTTGCTTTTGTTATCACATGAGACCTTTCAATGACTCTTTTGGATTCAGCAGTATCATCACTGCTTGGATCAGAAATTTAGAAGTCTGTGGGATGCATGGACTGATTCATGTACCAGTTTGTTAGGTGACAGTAATGGCTACTTTAGAATGGGTTAATAAGTATCACTTCTTGTAAAACTTGGATATTTAATTTATTTTGATTTTTTTTTTTTAGGTAGCTGTCTAATCTAGTATATTCATCAATACCATGCATTCTACCAGGAGTAGAGAGAAAAAGAGAGAGAAAAAATTACTAAAGGTAAGATCTGTGATTTCCAAAAGTGTGATTTGAGATTCACTAGCCTTTTCTTTTGGAGGCCTGTAACTGATGGTGTTTCCCAGGGGTCGGTACTGGGTCTG
>NW_010291899.1:38948-44567 GCF_000700745.2 Antrostomus carolinensis | reverse complement strand
GAGCGGGGCTGCCGGCTGCTCCCTCAACTTGTTCCACTCTTGCGTGCTGAGTTGCCCTTAGGAAGAGGTGGGATTAAGTGTCCGTAGAGGTGTAATGTCGGCATCTTTAACGGCCACATTCCAGCATTCTGTGACATTTGCTTACCTCCTTGTGTCAGCGGAGATATGTTTAGGAAAATAAAACAAAACCCAGAGGTCTTACCGGAAAGAAATGCGTAGCAGTACACCTGAGACTTCAGTGTGCTTGTCGTGTCGTATGACATAACTGTAAACGCACTGCTGTGCTTTTTAAATCACACTTTGCTGGGGCTTTTCATCTGAACACTTGTGAGCTAAGTATAAACTTTTAATAGAATACGTGAATTATCATTAACACTATTGGTTATTAAATCCCACTGCAAATGCTTCACAATTATTTTCTTCCCCATTTGCTTATAGTTTATAAAAAGGACAGTAAGTCAGATTTGTATTTTTTGCTCAGCTCTTCTAAAATCATTTGAGGAATAAACGATGAACAGGGTGCCCCACGGAGGTTCTAGGTACCTTTGCTACAAAGTGAAAAAACAACATTGAGCCAGCTTAATGAAAAACAAACAAAAAACCCTCTGCCTTCAAAAGCTTCCTTCCTTACCAGCCTGAACAAAGAAGTGTACGTTGCCATTGCCCTGAGATGGAAAAGATTTGTTTCAAGTACGATGAGGTCCCCCTTACAGAGAATGTTCTGCACTAGCTCCGTTGGCTAAATTGGAGATAATCTTCTTTAAGAATTACCTGCCGCGGTTCTGTTTTACTTCCAAATTTTCAAGTAGCGAGGTAATCCCACAATGTTTGTCGCAAAAGCCAAATGAAAAAGTTAAATGTAATGAGCATAATTTTGTTAGATGAGAAAAATAGGTATAGCTTTTTGGTTTGGGGTTTGAGTTTGTTGGGGTTTTTTTTAAATAGTGTAAGAAATTTGGAACCAAATTCAGGGGAGCATTCAAAAGCAGACTAGATTGAGCAACATACAGCTGTTACTGCAGGTAATGCCTATGATTGTTCATTGGACATTGACAAGGCACTGCACTTACGGTGATTTTCAGATTGAGACTTTTCTTAATAAACAGACATTTATATTCCCTAAGAAGATCTATCACAGTTAATGACCCAGTTCTGCTTGGAGTTTTTTATTAATGGACTTTTATATTGCATTAAGCTGAGAGAGGGCTGAGGAAAGAGCAGTATAGGCATGTGTAAAACTTGAAATGCTTCCCACTTTTGTGTGTTTTTGTTCTTTGGTTTTGGGGGTTTGTTTTGTTTTGTTTTTTTTTTCAGATTGTCAGCTTCAAATATAACCTCTCTGGGCTTTCATGCAAGTGGCAGATTTTATTAAACATATGAAAAAAAAAATCCATTGTAAAATGTTCTGTAGCTCTTACTTCCTCAGAAAGACAGATATGACTAGGGAATTACCGCTTTTCTTGACAGCGTGACAGTTAAAACTTGGTTTGCATAGGAGCGAGCATGTGTAATGCATTAAAAGAAGGTGTCATTCTAAACTGTCATTGACTAACTTTTCAGTGTGTTTCTGTGAAAGTGAATATATCGCTTGTAAAATGACTGCTAGGATGTAACTAAGAGGTAAGAAGCAATTAATGTAGTGATGTAGGGTCTAATTTCATATTTTGAGTACGAATTTAATATTTGGATGCCTGTGGCTTTAGTGCTTAGTTCTCTAAACAGGTATGTGAGTTAATTTTCTTTATGTTGGCATCTTGGTTAAACTCACAAAAGTAGTGTTGATGCAGCAGTGCTTCAGCTACACAGAGGTGTAGTGTGGAATTTTGGCTTTTTATAACATAGTGAAGCAAAACGCTTTGTTTTCTAAGAAGCTTTCTGTTCTGATAACACGTCCAAATTATGTAACTATTGCTATCAAAAGCTGAGCTCGTGTTAGAAGTCAGGAGCTTAAACATAACGGTGTGTCGAACAAGTCTTCTTTTACAGCATGAGAAATCTTAAGCAATGAAAATGGCCAGGGGAAGCAAGCGAGGCATATAAAATGCCATTAAGGTGTGGAAGTGTGGGAAGTCTGGTAAAAGGGAAAAAAAGAGGAGGAATTTAGGAATTGAGGGGTTTTTGTACATGAGCTTTTGTTGTAAAAACTAAGTTACCAGCTTCTGAAGATAATGCATGCCTTGAGGATGTGGAGTAAAGGTATACCTGGAGAAACAGTTGAGGTGTTTGCTTTTACCTGAAAACTGTGGTTGCAAATACAGCATTTTTCTTGTAGTCCTGTTTGCAAACCTTGTACTGTTATACTTTAAAGCCTTCCCTTGAAGGCTTCTCTTGAACCATGATAGAAAATTTGTTACTTCATTGTTAAACCTCTCTGATGTGGTTGGACCAGGTAAAATCATGGTGAAACTAGTTAATTGAATGTACTGTTTCTACAAGAAAGAAAGAGACTGATACAGGATGGAATACTGACTAAAGAAAATTTCATCTTCATTACAAGTTCATTGCCCAGGCACTGGGGAGTGCGTACTATAAATCTGTAGAAAATGAGGGCTAGCTTTTGGGAAAGAATTCCTTCTGGTGGCCACAAAAAATGGTATTCCTGTAGAATGAGCAGAGCGAGCTTTCACTTTGCATGCCTGTTCCAGGTGTTTTGCCCTGTCTTCTGTTACATCTTCACTCAGTCTCCTCTCAGCTGAAAGACTCCTAATTCTTTAATTTTTCTTTTTATGTCGCCTTTTCTAGACCTCAGATAGTTAATATTTTCTACTGATTCTCTGTTAGGGGTGTTTGTCCCTGAAAATCTTAGAATCTTAGCAATCTAAAGTCTCTTATCAAATTTAATATAATGACAATTTGTTGTTAAATTTACGTGCTTTCTGCTAATATGTGGAAGTTTAGATTTAACAGAGTGATACTGAACGTCTAATTATCTTTTTTTTTTCCACTTCAGTGGACTCACCATGATGTTCCAAGTTAATATATTTGTCAATATTGCTGTTGATTTAAGTCACATAACATGTATCAGCCTCTGAAATTGAAGAATTATTTCTGGAAACTGCAATGTATGTAAATCATACAAAAAATACCCCAATAAATTACTTGTGGTTGTGCATTAAGCATTCACTACTTCTGAAGATGGACATTTATTATCAACAATTCTGGAAACTTCATAATATCATGTCTGTATAAACCTGGAGAGACAGCTTCTATTTGTTTTCTAAGAGCTGATCTATGGAATTAGGGCTTTGTGTAGTGAATACCATTACTCTCTATTATAATTTTAAAAATTACTGGTAAAAATAAATTTATGTGTGTTGTAAAAAAGTAGATAGCTTTTAGAATAGGAGATTTGTGGAAAAAGTTTCAAGATTCAAGAAATTGTACAATGTGTACAAAATAAAAACGTGCATTAATTTAAAAAATGTCAAAATAGCATATATATTTTTATGCTAAGCCCAGCCACTTATTTGACTTCAGAAACAAGGAAATTATTTACATAATTATCTGGCAGTTTTCACCAAATAAAGTTTCTTTGTTAATGAGGAATTGGAAACTTTTTTGCAACATTATTTGTGAAAAATGTAATATGTAAAAAATCATAGCATAGTACTGTTTCACTGTCTTGGTTTCTTTAGACATAACACTTCTCCAGGATATGAAGTTTTGCATGAAAGATCTTTGCTAGGAGATTTGAAGATGCCCATATTTTTAATATATTTTTTTTCCACAGAGATGCACATAAATAAAAGGTACTCAGTCTTTTCCTGGTGCTGATTTCAAAACTTGCAAGTAGTTGAATCAAACACCGAGTAAAGAGAATAAAAATGGAAAGATCTGGCTGATTTTTTTTTTTTTTTCTGGAAAAACACTCTGTTCAAACACTACCGTATGGTAGCAGCCATTGTGGAAGTCCAGAGGCAGCCTGCCACCTCCTCCTTGTTATTTGAGCTGACACTGGGTTCTGAAGACTTCTGTTCTCTAGAAAGAAGGTTCAGTTTTTAGAAAACCATTTATTGTGTCTTGGCACTGACCAGAACTGTCTTTTTGTCTGAAGTGCAAGGTCATATTACTGCTTCTCTCAGGACATTCATTGTTGGATGGACCTGTGTCCTTCATGGACCTAGAAGGAAGTCAGGAGGTCTTCTCAGGATCTTTTCAGGCATGGAATGAGTTCACTAAGCCTTGTGGACAGTGGGATCTACTTCTTCCCTTACTTCACTGACTGGATTAATGCAGGGTTATCCCAGGAAGTTCTTTAATTACTTTGGTCAGTACAAGACAAGTCAAATTGAACAACCTTAATGGTCTTGTCAATGTGAGGAATGCTCTCCTGTTCCTATCAGTCTATAAAATTCTTAGAGGCAATTACAGACACTGATATTGTGATTCCACCAGCTTCATTGTAGCAGCCTGCAACCAGTGGGCATAAGTGGGGAAAAACCATTATGGTTGGAGAATTACTTCTGTATGTATGTATGACAGAGTCTGGTATGCGTACTGTATGGTAGCATACATATTCCTGGTGCTTTGTCTTCTCCGACTAACATTCTATAGTAAATTCACTCAGATGACAGCTGCTTGAGCATTGAATGATTATTCCTTCAGACATCAGGGCTTCCCTTCTCTGGCAGGTTAACCAAACTCATGATAGTGTACTTCTTCCCTTTTCCCAGTCAGTGAAAATACGGATGCTTACTGCGTAGGCTGGGACTGCTCTGAATCAAGATGGTGTTCAGAGAAGCAGTTGCTTCGTGTCAGTGTTTTGAGTTTCAGGAAGTCCAAAATGCATGCAAATTCTTATGTGAACTTCAGGAATTGCTGATGAGAATTCACAACTCTTGATGTGTGCTATGTAAACCAAAAAGCAAGGGGAAGCAGATCTCCTTTGTGAAGAAAACATGATGTTTGGATATGTTATATCGCTAGTGAAATTAACTTGGATCCTCAAACTCTTACAGATGAATTCAACAGGATTTTGAGTTTGTTTGGGATTTTTTTGGTTTGTTTGTTTGGTTTTTTATAATCATGTCTCTTTTGAAACTACCTTGTTTTGGTTATGGTTTTTTTCCTCACGGGGTTTTATTTCCTTCTACTGTTTTTGCCAAACTGGAAAAATTATATTTTGTCCCATATATTTAGAGCTAGATATCTGCAGTCACACTAATTCTTTAAAAAGGAAATTCTAAAATTTTAAAGAAGAATTTTAATTGAAAAGGTTAGAAAACCATGAAACCAATTTTATTGTTGAGCAGACAACAGCTTTTCAAAAGAGCAGATATAACCATAGAATGGTTTGGGCTGGAAAGGACCTTAAAGATCATCTAGTTCCAACCCCTCTGCCATGAGCAGGGACACCTTCCACTAGACCAGGTTGCTGAAGATATTTGTATGTTTGCAAGTGGAATGAACTAATGGAAATTGTGAAAGTTTTCCTCCATCCCAATAAGTATTAGAAAGAAAGAGCCTAGATTATTTGAATTTATTGTTTTGAAAAAAAGTATTAGTATATTCAAAATACAGTTGAAGATTTTTCTAAAATAAAAAAAGAGTTAATTTCTTTAGCATTTTGGTCCAGGCAAAAATTTACTTTGCATGTTTTCACAGTTTTGCTTTAGGGAA
>NW_010291899.1:38539-38936 GCF_000700745.2 Antrostomus carolinensis | reverse complement strand
GAAAGACAGTCTATTGTAAAGCCTTCGTTTGGAGAAGGAAAGGTGATAGATAATGTAAATTCTGTTCTTATCTGGAAGAATGGTGCAAGCAATATGAATCACTTCATATAATGTGTGTAGCAACTACCTTTATTATTGTATCACAAAAATATATACATCTGGTTTTAGCACAGCAGATGATGCTTTGGCTTCAGCACCCAGTTTCCTAAACAGTCGAAGAGTTCTGAAGAGCAATTCTGCCATTCTGCAGGGGAGGGAGGATTCTTTTCTATTCTTTCAAGACTGTTTAATGTTTTTAATAAATTATACATTTTATGTGAAAAAACAAACGCTCTGAGGGAGATTCTACTTATAACCGACAGGCATGTATTTATGAATCATTTGCTGATTTTATGAA
>NW_010291899.1:33555-38503 GCF_000700745.2 Antrostomus carolinensis | reverse complement strand
GATGAGCATCTTTGTTCCAGTTACTCTATTGTCGTGTCCTACCTCAGAGGCGAGAGAAGAGCAGCTAAAGTTCTGCAAATCCCCTCAGGCTAAATTAAGATGAAATGACACCAAAAGACCACTTAAATGTTTTATTTGTAATGGAAATAACCTGAACTTGGAAAATGTAAAAAAGTTGGCAATGCAGGTTCTTTTTGGAAAAATCTATTAAGAGGGAAAACAAGAGAAAAGACAGAAAAGAAAGGAAAGAGGAAGGGAAAGATAGCACCACCCTTGGATCCCTTGATGATCCCAAGATGGATGGGGCAGTCCTCTGGTGGCGGGCACACATGCAGCAAGACGGGACAATCCCCTGGTGATGGGTGCACATGTGGCTGCCCGAGTTTGTGCCTTTTATTCAGCCCCTGTCCTTCGAGCAAGGACTGATGTAACTCTTGGCCTACTGCTCAGGCACCATTGTGATGGGTGGTCACAGAGGGTCTTTTTTGGGGGTCTTGGTGGTCGTTCAGCCCCTTCCTCCAATGAACTCTGTATGACCTTTGGCCATGTATGGTGGTGTTTTGCTTGGACAGTCAGAGCACAACTGCACATCCTCCAACTCCCTCTGCCTCCCAGTAACCTTCTGCATCCCACTAACTGCTCCTCTTATGGTTGCTTTTGCTGTGCAGAACTTGTTTTGCCACAGTGTTTGAGACATTATACATTAACTCTTTCAGTCTCAGATCTATAATTGACAGGGAAAATGGATGTTTAAAATAAAAAAAACAGGAGACACTCTGAAAACTTCTTGAATCCCAGTGAAAGATTAATCTTAGCAGCTGCTACCCAATCCTCTACTGATTGTGAAAATTCAGTGCTGTGGTTTGATCACTTTAGAGGATTGGTTCATTTTAACGAGGCACTATTTGTAGACAGAAGTTCCCTACAGAAGCCCTTTGTCACATTGTTGTCTATTGCTTCCACTTTCTCTGATTCAAGTTCTATGCTATAAAGGGTGTTTTTGTTTCTTGCTGCTGTTCTCCTCCTCCATCACATATCTACAATGAGTGTATGCTTTTAAAGAGCTGCTTTGGAATTTAAAGGAGTGGGCTTTCCAAATTTCTTCTATCAAATCTGATTGAAGTCTCCTTTGCTAGCAATGAGAGAGTACTTATGTATGTTCCTAATCTATTTGTCAAAAGTTTCAGCATACCTACATGTTCCTTCACGTATGGTATGATGTAAACAGTTCTGGGAGTGTTGTAGGAAATAATTGTTTGGGTTTTATCTCCTGACATAAATGAAGAACACGTGCAAAAGAACTATCAATGAATTTCGTCAAAGTTACTAAAATATTTGTTAGAAAAAACTCTCAAAAGAGCCTGAGTTGTAGAAGGGAAGATTCTCTCAAAGGTAAATCATTACTTAGAAACCTGGGAAGAGAGAGTGGGAATAAATGGTTATTTTTTCCTCAGAGGAGACAGGTTACAAGTGGAGTGTTGGGATAAGAGATACTGGAACATATGCTGTTGAATGAATTCATAAATTATTTGAAGAAAGCTAGTAGGAAGGTGAGACCTCTAGCTGAATAATAGTGAGTTAATCAAGGTAGACACTACTAAAACAGCAGCATTATTTCCTGGGCATGTAACTTTCATCCTCAGCAGATTCTAAGTAACTTCTCAAAGGGCCTTTGCTTTTATCCCTTGTCCTCAGTCATCTGTTTTTGAATACTGATGGAACCTCAAAGAGGAGTACTGGAATTATTGAATATAACTTTCTGAAAATGTGAGTTTACGGCTCAGTGATGATCAGAAAAATGAATGGAGTCTTATGAATTAGTAGAATAGAGCATATATAAAAAAATTATATAATGAAAAAAAAATGCGTTTGTTTCTGTTAATTTTAAATACCATAGGCAGTTGCAGTTATTCTGTGTCAAAAAAAGATACGAGTTTATAAACAATACAGGGAAAGGCAGAAAACATGTCAAGGAAATGCTATACCTTCTTCAACATATGGTCAAACAGATTACAGCTCTTCAGCGTGTAAAAGAGGTGCTATAAGGTAATGTGGCAGAAGTCAATGACATTGAGTGGCATGAGAAAAGATGAAGATAGGCTCATTATTCACCATTTCTCATTGTGTGATAACATTCAATGAAATTATTAGTCAGCAATAAAATAAAACAAATTAATAAGTAATTAAGCTGTCAAACTCATTGCCACAGGATGTGGCAATAGCCGGTACATATGTAAAGGACCTCAAGGCAGAGTATTCAGATTGATGGACTGTGAGTTCACTGGTAACCATCAGATGGAGATGGTCCAGACGCAGTTTCTGGGCTAGGGGTTCTCTTATTCTCAAGTACAGAGAGGTAGAAGAACATGCCAATGATGGAATTGTTATTCCTTGACCTGTTTCTTACTACTTTTTTTTTTTTTCATAAACATTCTTTTTATCGGAAACAAGACAGTAACTGGATGTACAAAATTTGGCCACCGTTATGTTCAGCTATACACTATGGATGCCGTGTCCAGCTGCAAATGGACATCTGTCTCAAAGAAATGTGTTCAGATGACCTTCTACTGGAGTCTAATTAAATCATCTTGTCAAGTGTAATGTTCTAATTCAAGAATATTCAATGCTTTCTTCTTGTTCAGTCTGTAGAGAAAGTTACGGTGCAAAATTTAGATGGTCTGAATCACTTATTACTCCTTTGAACTACGTTAAGTTGTGGTACTGGTTGGTTAATACTACTGAAAAAGGATAAAAAAAGCTGTGGTGTGAGGAATAAGTAGACTATCCTCATCATTGCTTTCTCAAGGGTGGAATTACTAGTACATTTCAGTCAAGTTTTGCAAAGAAATATCAATAATTCCAAAAGATTATTTCAGGTTAAGCATTATAGACATGTTTCAATTCTTGATGCAACTGAACATTGCTTCGAAATCTGTGACAATACTGTAGTATTGCACAGGTCTTTATTGATTCTAATGCAATACATTAAGAAATTGAAAATGCAATTAAAGATGCTACCTTTCAAGGAGTGTAGTTGGTTTAATGTTAAGATCAAACATTGCATGTTTAGGATTACAGTGAACTTGAGGCTACTGAAATCTTTATTTTTAACTTCTCAAAAAAAGGCAAAGTCAACTTTACCCAGAGCCGTAGTGAAACTTCACCCCCTCCACCCCCCAACTGAAATAACAGAGCTTCAAGGAAAACATATACATTTATGGGAAAAAGTCTTTTTATCTCTTCTTTAATGATACCCTTTTACTAGCATATGCTGTCTTCTTAACAGCAAATTTGACTGATGGCTGAAAGCAAAACAGCAGTTTCATCAGACCTGCCTTTTTAGGGGAAGTCGTTATACTTCTGAAGTGTCTGTGGTTAAGAACCCAGTAACATGGGTTATTGGGTTCTTAATCCTGTGTAATTATGATACCGGTCCAGCCTGCACCTACCTTTCTAATCCCTATTTAGAGACTCTTTTCATGAAAATAAGAGTAGATTGCATTGTTTGAAATGGTAGCCTTTGAGCAATAAAGGAAGTATGTATAGATGATAAGGGACTTTTCACTCTCATTGCTTTCTTACTCTTGTATAAGTGAAGGTTAATCTTAAACCCGAGACAAATGAAATACCTATACTAAAAGAAAACATCCCTCCCTTGCCTCCATTATGGTACTGTGTATTTCTGTTATTTTTCTGGTTAAACCTAATGATTGCTAAACTCTTCACAGTTTTGGGATTATCTTTTCTTGTAGTAATCTAAGACACAGGGGATCTAACAGTTTTTCTTGGAATTGTTACTGTCATTATACAATGTCTCTTACACAACCTTTACTGAATTCTTTGGAATATTTTGAAAGTATTGTAAACTATGGAAATTTTTGTCCCTATCTGAACTCAGGATTTTTTTTTAATTTTTTTTTTTTGGTGTCTGAAAGCTAGGTTAACTTGTAGCCAGTTCAATAAGTAACCCCAAACCAGCACCTATTGTTATTGTTTGCTCAACTGAGTCCAGAACTATGCAAATAACAAATTCATTCAGTTCTCCATTCCAACAAAAAATCCAAGCGTGCTTAGGCATGCCAGTGAATTCAAGTTGCTTATATGCTTGGCACCTGCAGATATGTCTTTGAGAATGCCAGACTTTTATCTGTGAAGAATGCAAAACTGATTGAAGACCTTATATTAACATATAATCATTTTTGGACATGCATGCTGATTCATGTGTTTTCTTCAGTCTATCATCAAGCTGGTGAATGAGTGCAGGAAATCTTTCTCATTTTTCCAGCCTGTGTTTCCAGCAGACGTTTGCTGCATCCACTCTTGGCCAGCAGGCTTACTTCAAAGTACATGCCTATCCAGAAATCAGCTCCTCATAAAAATATCCAAGAGTGGAGGCCATCTGTGAAATCTGCTTCTCATCTATCCATCATTAGAATTTATTGATTGTACTGTCACTTTCAGGTATAATCTCTGACTCAGGGTCAGTCTCTTTACCATGAGTACTGTACCTTCCAGCTCACTGTGTAAATGATGAGCATGGACTCAGAGTCTTTTTGCACAGTGTGCAGAAAATCCTAATTAACAGCAGGAGTGACTGAACTAAAATAATTTTTATGGCTGCCTACAAAATCCTGGTTTCATTTAAACTGCAGGTCCATGAGGTTTTGGAATACCTAGCGGGGCTATAGAAATACAGCTTTGGATGAGTTCACTACAGGCTTAGCTCAGAGCTATGTCTAAGATTCATTCATTTTTCCTGGCAGTTATGTTTTTATTCGTGTGGCAAAAGGTTCTAAATTTAATACAGACTTATTGGTTAGCAGAAGGCTACTCCTTGGAACCTGAATTTGTATTGGCAGGTTGAGCTACTGTGTGGTTTTTCTGTCTGTTACAAGTTGCAACAATCAAGTTAATATTATTTATAGGGGCTAAGGAAGCTGCAGATATT
>NW_010291899.1:0-33515 GCF_000700745.2 Antrostomus carolinensis | reverse complement strand
TGAAACTTCATTTCAAATATCAAGGTGTCTTTCTACCAGTGTAACTGTCTGCACAAACAGGATCATTCCTGTGAATTATTAACTTAGAAGGAATTTTGAATCTCAATTTGAACCTATTGAGACCTGATAAAACATTGGAAAGAGTCAAAGACTATAACACACGCTGTCTTAGGGCTTGATCTGAAGTAGTGTTCTTTCTGAGAAATAATCTTCCTGTCAGCTTTCTTCTTATTTACCAGAGGAACAGCATAATTGTAGGTGTGCATATTTGATAAGTACTGTGCTTGTGTTTGTAGCTGATAAAAACTTTAGGAAAAGAGTTCTGAAACTACTTTTAAAGAAGACAATTAGGGCATGATTCATTTGACTGAAGATGAGCATCTGGGTCCTGTGGTGTCCTATCTGGCCAGTAGTTGTATCTGTAGAAGGAGGGGGTCTCCCCGTTATTTGTTAGCTCCAGGTAGATGCCTCAGATACTCTAAGGCACCTAAATACTTTTTTTTTTTTTTTTTTTACACAATTGAAAAAGTCCTCCATTGACAGAGTACAGGTTTGCTGACAGGTAATCTTGTAAGTTTGGAATCAGTTCATCGAGAATTTATTGATAAGGGAAATGGTTCAAAATGTTTTTACTCTGTCAAGTCCTCCAGGTTCTGGAAATGCATGAAATATGTATGCTGCCCCAGTTGATCCCATTGATTCAAATTACCAGGTTGTCTTTTTGTGGTGCATAAAAATGTGAATTCTAAAAATGAAAAATATTTATGTATGGCAATTAAAAAAAAAAAGTACATAAGTAATAAGCAACCATTTCTTTCTTAACTCTGTTCCATTCTACTGTATTCTCCAAAAACAATAAGTGTATGAAAGCAATAAGTGGATTGGCTGAAGTTGGTTGCAGTAACAAGCTGTCTCTGCAATCAGCTGCAACAGACATCACATAGAAGTTGCCTAATTCTGGTAACATTTGGAGAGATTGCCATGACTTTCTCTGAGTAACTCTGGGAAATGAATTCATTGTTTCTGTTCATTCTTTTGAATAGTTTATTAATGCAGACATTATTCTAAAGGAGTCTTTTTCTCCTCTTAGTTTTAGATGTAAACTCATCTAGCATTAAGTACATGAATTACGCTTTTTCACAATTTTGATCTTTAATGAGAAAAAAAATCATGAGATAAAATTGACAAGCTCCAGGCTTTTGTCACAAGAAAGCAATTGGTACTGCATGAGAAATAGGGACAGCTGGTGATATCTTCAATAATCAAAGAAGATTAAGGAAAAAGAGTGATTCTAATGGAAAGAAAATATTATCTCTTTTTCTTGTAAAACAGTCTTACACCATATCATTATTCTCTAGAATCAATTGACAGAAACAAGTGGAAGAGCACAATGCTGGTATGTAAAAATGATGTAAAAATTCTAAGATACTCAAAGCAATTTCATTTATCTACTCATAATGGGTATTAAAATAATAATAATTTTCTGATAACAGTTCTTGGAAATGGTATACTCTTATGGTAGGTGAAATAAGTGTCCTTTAACATGGAAGGGATATATTTTTATCCCTACTAAGTGTATGTCCCAAAAGAGTGTGGAGTCATACGGTAGCCTGTATTGGAGATAATAATATTAGGAGTTAGGGATAGCTATGCACATAGAAATATGTGCAGGAAATGTGCAGGTGTTTGAGTTTCAGCAACTATTGTGGAAATTGCTGTGACTATGCTGCCAATAAAAGTTGTTAGATGCAGCAAGCACAATGCCATGGGAAGATGTGTGCACCATCTTTGCTTACTGTTGCTGACATAGTTTTAACTATGCTGTTGCTGACATAGTTTTAACACCAGGACATTGTTAAACATGACATTATTTGAAGAGGACTCTTGCAACAGTTTATAAAATCACAAAACTAATTAAATAACTATAACAAAATTCTGTATTTCTGAACTTATTTATTTGCCAATATACTTTAAACTTCCATGTTACATATTCTCTGTCTGTGCTGATAACTACTTTAAATTCAAGTACTGCCTTGTACTGAGAAATGCTTGGGTTATTATGAAAAATTTAAGAAGAGATTCCAAAACTAGAGTTTGAGTTGGTAGTAGAGCAGGTGAAAATGGAAAAGTTTTAAATTTCTTTTTCCTGTATTATGTTCGGGTTTTCATTAAACAAAACCTCAGAGGATCAAATATTTTATTGAATGATGATGACTCCCTATGAAAATGACATTTATGACACTTGTAAATCTTGCAAAGTGCTAAGATGCTAATCCAACAGAAAGCATTGAAGTGAAAGTAGTTGAAATGCTTTTGTGTCCAGGGAAAAGCAGAATTTCCTGTAGGTAGACACAGGTGAATTCACATCTACAAACTCAGCAAAATAGTAACTTCTGTTTCAGAGTAACTGAGTTTACAGTAATCACTGTTCAGTCAAGAACTGAAATGAAATGGTTTTGGTGATACTGCAGGTTAATACTGAGGTGATAGTTCTGGTGGTCTGTGTTGACTTGTTATCTAAGCAAGACAATTTTTATAGCTTCCTAATTTTTAAGTAGTACTATTAAATTTTGCTAAGTAATGTTTAAATTTCAGTAATTGTCTCTACGCATTATAAAATCATGTAAATAAACAAGTTTCTGTTCCAAGCCCTTTCAATTCTTAAGGAAAGAGAAAACTTCTCTAAGCTTCCAATAATTTGTAGTAGAAAGTACTTTCCATCTACTCCTATGAAATACTGGATGTCTTGACTCCTTTCTGATGGCATACTACTGTTTCTCTCTGTTCGCAGATTAAAAAAAGATAATAGCTTCTGCTTATGTAATGCTAAAATGACTGCCATTGCTTTTCTGACTTCTCTGTTATTTTTATGTCTTATTTTCTTGGTAATTTTCAAACAATTAAATAAAAACTTGTGTTGGGTTTGGGGGGGGGAAGGGTTGGTAGTGGGGGAAGGGCCACCTTGTGAGAGTGAAAAGCTCCTCTCACTCCAAGGTAGAGACCCCCCAGCCCAGGCTGGACCAATGAGCACTAGAGAAATGCCTCTGCAGATCCATATTTGTGAGGGGAAGGACTGTCCTGAAAAGCATGTGTGGTACCTGGAGAAGAGACTGTTTACCTGAACGAAAGTTGACCATTGGCCTAAACAAAGGACAGACAGACAGAGAGAGAGCTTTGTTGCCAGAGGGAAAGACAGAGACCCACATCTAGTTCACTTGATGGAGCAGGAGAAAGCAAAGGAGGTTCTGCAGCCCATGGCGATTCAACGGCAGAGCAGAGACCCACGTGTAGTCCATGGAGGACTCCATGCTGGAGCAGAAAAGCTGAGCCTGAGAGCAAGTGTGACTGGAATTGGGACCCTGAGAGTTGCTCGATGCCAAAGCAGGGGTGGACCCCCAGAGTGGGGGGGTGAGTCTGCAGCCTGTGGATGTCCCCATGCTGGGGCTGGGACCTGAGCCTGAAGAAGTCTCATGTTGGAACATCTTGTTCCTGGACTTCCATGCTGGGAAAAGCGGCAGAAGTGAACTGACTGAACCCCCATTCCCTGCTCCCTGTACTGCTGAGGGGGGAAGGTAGAGAAATCGGGAGCAAAGTGATTTGAGCTCGGGAAGAAGGGGAGGGGTGGGAGAAAGTTGTTGTAAGATGTGGTTGTTATGTCTAGTTAGATGATTTGTTAAAGAAGAAAATTGATTTTTCTTCCCCAAGTTTGAGTCTGTTTTGCCTGTGACCATACTTGGTGAGGGAGCCGTCCCTGTCCTTCCTTCCTAATCTCATGCCCCCTTTGTTGTGTCTCCCATCCCATCTCACTAGGTCATGGGGGTGAATGCAGGACCGCATGGTCCCACTGTGGGTCAAACCACCACAAAACTGTAAATGTTGTTATGTTGTCTCATCATGTGAGTTATCATCAGTTATCATCCATACCTGTGCAACACAGGCCTATATTACTTGAGTAAATGGAGATACAGATGGCATTAGCAGGTTGTCCTCTCCATTAGGTAAGCTATTATTAGGCCATTGTAGCATGATTTGCAATAGGTTTACTGGCAGTCAGCTATTCTACAAAATGCTTAAAGATTTGAGAATTTCTATTTGAATTTCAGATTGTGTATGGGAATGTGCCTTCCCACCTAACTGCTTCATCTTCCTTTTTTACATTTCTATGTTTTTCTGTATATAGTCCTGTTTCATTATCTACAGTTGTTCCTTGCCAGTGTGCTTTACTGCTGCAGGTTGTTTCCATCTTCTTCACTCTTTCTCAGTCCCGTCCTTTTGTTTGCTTCTCTCATCCTATTTCTTGGTTTCTATTTACTCCCCTATCTTCATGTCTCTTACCTCTTATAAAGCAATTTTATCACTTCTCTTTAGTGGCCCAGTGAAAAGCTGTCTGGCCTCATTTCATAACAAAGTTTCCTGGTGAGCTCCAGTAACTGGAAGGAGAAAATGTACAGGAAGTTTTGCTTAGACTAGAGGTGGATTTCTCTTTAAGCAGTTTCAGAATTAGTTTTAAGTAAGATAGAAGTAACTATTTTGTTATGTGAGTTTTATTGAGCTTTGACTTACTGAAGAGTCTGTAGTGTAGTTAGTGTACTATAGGAAATTAATATATAGTCTTTCTCTTCACAGCTGTCATAAGAAATGATGATGTTTGTTTCAATGAGGTTGATAGTTCTCAATTTTATGTAAGTCTTCTCCACCATCATTATTAAATGATGGTCTGTCCCACTAAGATATCTTTGAACTTTTTCCATTACAGAAGTGTCTGTTTACAGGCAAGAAAACATTCTACTCACTAGTGCTTCTTCCCAGAATTAAACAAATATAATTCAAGCTGTGGTTCTGTTGACTTACTGTTCTTGAATAGTTCACTTTTGTCTATAGAAGTAAATACTTAAGTAAGATATGACACCATTTCATGCCATTAGGAGTGCCCCGTGTCTCAGAATATTTGCCTTACATTTTAATAGCAAATCTAACATAGATTTGATGTAAATACAGAGAATGCATAGTAATACATTACTGAGAAGTTGTACTCTGGTTATATGTCTAATTTTATAATGAAATCATAGTGTTCTAACTTTTGTAAATAACAGACTAAACAGGGTCCAGCTTTCCAAGTGGATAAATCTCATATCTTATTTAGTGATAGGAGATACTTCCCGTGCCATGTAACCTTTTGTTCACTGGCAGAAGGTATAGTGTTACTTAGAAGTGTCAGACTATATTGCAATCACGTAAGAATCCAATTATCTTATTTTAACTTTTCCTACCTTTTTCTTTTTTTTTTTTTTTTTTTTTTTTTGTGACCAGCCATGCTGAAATTCTAATGAGAATTCACAGGCTTATTTCATCAGACAGGTAGCAGAATGAACATTTTTATAACTGGAATAAAAGCTGCTGTGTTTTATCACAAGTCCTTCCTATTATCTAGTTTACCTTTAACAAGAACAGAATCCTGTAATATAGTAAACATTACCTCAGAAGAAACTTCAAGGAACAGTCCCCTTTTTGTTGTGTGTATCTACCTATCTGTGTGTATATATATATATATATACACATATATATGTGAAAGCATGCACATACACTTTTTTGTTTTGTTTATGTTTTTACTTCTTAGCTAGACTTGCTGATCCATTTGGGTATGTAATATTTCCTGGCTACACAAATCACTTTTTCACATTTAGGTCAAACTTCAGTTGATAGTAACATTAAGGTCACAGTGTTTTTGTAGCTTAATGATGGAAACACCTTCTCAAAGCTGCATGGTGTCAAAGCACCCTGACCTTGCATGTAATTACTAACCAAAAGCAATCTTAGCAGGTGGTTCAAGTATTTTAACTGAACAAAAATACCATATTTTTGTTTGCTTTTATAAGTAACAAACAAGGTCACAGTAACTGGCCAAGGGGAGAATATTTACCAAACTTCTCAGGCCTAAAGTTTGCCCTTAATTGTTGCAAAGCTGAAAATAAAATGTTAGAATTTTTAAAAAAAAAAAAAATTAAAAATCCCTGCTTTCAGAAATACTAGGCTTACTCCATGTTCAGTGTAGACTTCCATGTGTGCTACACAAAGTAGTTTGGAGTGAGCTGCTGCCATCCAAATCAGTTGATTAGCCCTACACCTGAACTCTCCCCAAAAATCTTTGTGGGATAATACAGGGAAAAGGCTGTGGATCGTACTGAGATGGCTGTCTCATTCCAGACACTATATTTTTCTGAAGAATTGCGGACTCTCCCTTGGTATGAGGTTGCATTTGCTGTTGTGACAGGAGGTGGGCTCTTTGGTTCTTTGAAAATCAGCCCACTGAAAATGTGCTGCCACCAGAAGGGTTTGTCCAGTACAGTGCTTGTCCCTTGATTTCTGTCCCAAGAGTCCTGAGAAAAGAAAGCACCAGAAGTGGACTGGCCTGCTATTGCTGATACAGTTAGTTCATCCCATAGCCTGACACTGAAAGTTCTCTGGAAAAGAGGGTAGCTGAGAGAAGGCTAAGTATCAAGTGAATTATGCTCATTCACTGCTAATGAGCAAGCACCCTTTACAATAAATTGTAAAAGCAGGTATCTTGCATACATTGCATAGGTAAAAGGACAAGTCTGTTGTTAAGTTCACTGAAAGTCAGTCTTATAACAAATCTTCTATATTTGTAAATATTATATATTTGGAATGTTGTTATTGTTAAAATATATCACACCTGTTTGAAGTATTATGAGAAATACTTGGTACAGGTTACATACATAGGTAATAATGGACCTAATAAACATTAGCAGATGTCAAGAGCAGGTTACATGCTATGGAACTTGTTTTTCTGAGATGGGAATATGTGATCTTTGCAAATACATCACCTGCCCAAGCTGTCATCCTGAAAAATTATCGATCACAACCAAATGAATGTAAATTTCTTCATATTGATGTGTTTTGGCAGACTGTTTTCAGAATTTTATGTTAAGAATTTAAGTTGTATTTATGGGCTATGTTTAAGTTCTTGAATGATTTAAATATAAGTACCCTAAAGAATTACAATTTACCTGCTGCAAGCTAAGTGAAAACAAGCTAAATAGAATTTAATTCTTATTAGATTATAAGAAAGAAAATACTTTGTGTGGCGTTGAACTTTTTGTGTACAAACTTATACAAAGCCAAATACAGTCTACTAATGAGGACTTATCTTTTCACAATTACTAGCAAGGTATCCCTTTTCTCAAGTTTACTTCTGATTAGGGATATTTTGGGAGGCATTTGCCTCTGCTAAATATGACCTACTGTGTATAGTTCAACAGATCTTTGAAATAATTTATGACTTGGAGTATAATGCACATATGGTTAATGTAAAATAGACATATATAGTGCAGTAGCTATAAATTTTAGAAGTCAAAAGTTCTTTCTCCAGAACAGAAGCAAATGAGTTATTTTACACTTGTGAGTACTGAATTTTATTTAATATAACTTGGAAAAAGGTATAGTTGATGAGCTATCCAACTTTTTGATCAGAGTCTAGAGAAAGGGACAGGGAAGTGGGAAACCAAATTCAGAAAGTTACTAGTTATTGGAGCATACTACTTCATCTTTCAAGAGCATGCCCTAACAGCCAGACCGTAGATTAATATTAGATAGGTTCACTTGGAAGCCAGTCTGTTCATGTTAGACCATTGTGCAGCAAAGAATGAAAGATTTAGTTATAACAGAGAATGAGTAACAGGGAACATAACATTGTAGTATAAGCGGAAGAGGACTTCAGAGAGAAATATGTTCATCGACTACACTTATTGCTTGAAATGATTAGTGGGGACTAGATCATGTCCGTTCTTCTCAAGTCTGAGATTCATTGGAAAGATAAGTTACATCCCTGCTGCATATAAGCAGGAGTGTACCATGATGTAGCAGCTACTTCAGAACACTTTGGACTTTCACAACATAGGCTTCTTTGTTCTTGAACTGCTTACCTCTTGAATGCCTTCTAATGGCATCAGTATGTTTATACAAGCCATTGGTTCGCAGTAATTACCTAGACACGATGTTGCTGTAACTGTCACCATTGGTGAAGCTGTGATCTCAGAGTGTTTGTTTAGGGTTATCCCGTTCCATGGGATACAGCAGCATGAGCTAATGTGAAATGTTGTACTTGCAAAGTTTGGAGGAAGCAGCTGTCTTGTCAAGGATGATTCTCTTCACCTCTTTGCTTTTATCAAGTGTCAGCCCTCACTGCACAGATTCTCAACCAACACTGGTTGAGAAAATTGAGCTAGATTGTCCTATTGAGGTTAGATCAAGGTTGAGTCTAGAATTTTTCTGTGTAGAATCCTTGGATATCTGACACTTGCTCTTCCATTTTCTGGGCACCAGTCCCTGTTGAATAGAAAAGGAATACTTTTCTTTGTAGTGTGCCTCGCCCCAGCTTGTACCTGAGGAATGACTTCAGCATGAGTCAGATGTGAGTCTTTTCATAGTCAATTGTAGAAAATAAATCTGCGCATCATCTGTGCTGAAAACAACCAAGCATATAGGGTATATGTTCAAAGGGAGTTCCCATCTGTCTTGGGGTAGTAGATGGGATCTGTTTATATTACTTTTTCTACATAATGTTTATTGCTGTGGCAATTGCAGTGCGTAGCTCTCTACAGAGATTTGTGGACTGCCAAGGAAGACTTGTCAATTTCCTGACTGGTTCTATCAGCTGAATGTACATTGTATAGGTAGGACTTATTTTAATGACCTCGGTATTTTCCAGCATAGACATTTTTTGCCATTCATGAGACGCCATCTTTATCAGTCTCAGAATGCTAGTCTATGTTGTGATGGGTGCCACTCATGCCCTGCTCCCTGCTAGAGATAACAGCTATTGCTTGATAACTGAAGCCTACAGGGACAACAGCTCAGTCTTGAACTCTTGCAGGTAGAAATTAATTATGCCTTTGCTCAACTTAACATAAAACAGAGGACACAGAAAGGTGTGTGAGGTGCCAGTATATCCAGTGCTGTGTTTATGACAAATTTTGTAAATGCCACAGCTCCATCTTACCCAGTAGTCTGTCTTTGACCATGGCTCACAACAAGTGCCTAGTAAAGACTGTAGGGACAGGAAACATCAAAATTTTAGTCATATTCCCCAGCATATTCTAGACTAGAATATTTTAGACAGATTTCTCTTCCAGGAATTTATCCATTTTCCTTTTTCAGTCTGGCTAAATTCTTAGCATACAGACTGTCTAGAGGCATAATTGGATTTGATGGGCCTGCTCTTTGCTCTGAAGTAATACTGTACTGTGGCATGTTTTCCATAGTTTTGTACTCCAGGAAGTCCCTATGAAAACAGTGAAGGAAGTCAGGCCCAGTCCTTTTTTCCTCCTTGCCTTTGACCTGGAGTTTGGTCAAAGAATCCTCTTTTAGTCACTAAATTTTCTACCATCCTTTGGAAGTTAAGCTGTAATTCAGTCTAAAGTCATTTGCCAAGTAGCTTCCTGCTAGATGGACTAGCATATAGAGATTGGATACTGGTGAGCCATGGTCTGAAATGTGATCAGAGGTGGAGGCAGTGATATCAGACATTTCAGACCTGAATAGCTGGACTCTGTTTCCTAGGCTTGGCATCTTGAAGCATACACAGTGAAAGAACTATGCTGCAGTTTTCTATGTGGATATCTAGGCTGGAGTCATTTAATTGCACATCATAAGGTAACTTGGACATTGCTTCACTAGGACTGCATGCCAGCTGGTGGTAAATGACTGTCTGTGGTCCTGAGAGTGATGGCAGAAGTCACTTTTAGGTGGTTTTTTTTTTTTCTGAAACTCTGCAAGTAAAAGAAGAAGAAAGAAAGAACTGGTTTGTGTCTGCTGCCTGAGAGGCACTGTTTTAACAGCCATTTGTGTTTTTGTAGTCTACCTTGAGTAAATCAAAACGTTGTGCTGTTTTAGATGTCTTCTGGAAAACAGATTAGGCCCTTGAGAACAGCAATAGAGTGCCATTCCTCTTTGCTTCACCTCGTTATGAAAGGCCAGTTGTGCCAACAGTGTCAACTTATCAGTCCCTTGACCCGATCGTGTCTGGAGAAGAGACTGACTCTGGGGAAGTTACCAGAGCATAGAAATGTGAGTAGATGTTTCCTGAAGGTTTTGTGGCTGGCTTTCAGCCAGCTTATGTGCCTTTCCCTCTTATCCTTCATTCTTCTCACTTGGATATTCTTGTATCATGAAGTACCTTTTTATGTATTTTTGTTATCTGTGGATATAAAATACTGTCTCATTTGCCTGACAATTCAGAATGTAGTATAGTAGGCAATTAGTAATGTAAAGATAAATAATGTATTATTGCAATCCAAAGATCAGACAAATAATTACAATATCTAGAAAGAGATATGAGTATTATTTTATATTTCTATATAGTTTAAACAGGTGGAGAAAGCGGCATGATCACACAACTTTTTACTTGTGGGTGTCTTAACTACCCCAGTATCTACTGGAAGAGCAGTACTACTAGCCACAAGTCAGAGCATGTACAGGACAGAGGGGTACTGCTGTGGTTACTAAAAAGAAAACTGTGTCTCTCTAAATGGAGAGGGGGGGGAAGACAGGATTCCTTGACCCTTCTGATGATTTTTCAGAGCAGTTTCTTTCACCAGGAAATTAAAAGGGCATCACCATGTCCGTTCAGAGGCTGTCCAAATGGTTAAAAGCTTCCCAGGTGGTTCCATTAGTTTGAGTCTGTGCTGTGGTCAAACCACATCAATGAAATTGTTAAAAATTATACTAAACTGAAGTATTTGTAGAATGGCTATTGTTAATTCCATTCACATTTTTAGTAACCGGTTTGTCATTGCAGAGGCATGCAGGGCTGGTGCTGCATTTGTTTGCCAGAGCAGATTTCCTCAGAGGGTTTTAAAATCAACTTCCACTTACTGAGTATGACAGAGCTTTGGAAGCTTGCTCACATTGTGAATGTACATCTAGAAAGTGCCAAAAAGAAGGAAATAGCAAAGTTCCTCTGAACGTATTGCTTAAATGCCCATTCATTAGCCTTCCTTTACCTGTTCCTCAGAATTCCTCCTAGTAGGAGATGTGGGGTTAGAAAGGATTGAGCATACAATGATGATCACTGCCTTTGAAATGCTACTTCACTCGTATCTGTATGCAGACACCAACACACAGAAAATGTGCACACAGTGTGAATGTGAGTAAAGCATCCCATTTCAAAGAAATATACCTTTGAGTAGTACTCTTTTATCATACAAGACAGTTCTGAACAGTAGGTTAAAAAGCTTCAAAAGAAAAAAATGTACACTGAAAGATTAATTAAAAAGAATAGCCAACAAGTTAAGAGTCTACAGTTTTAACTACATGATATATTTCCTTGATAAAAACATAACAGTCTCTCTTTTCAGGAATTTTTGGAGATTGTTTTACATTTTGAAATACATCTTTATAGTTTCCTTCCATTTTTCTGTATCAGGACTTCTGAATAATTCTGAGAGTACTTTCATTTGCAGTAGAACTACCCAGAACCCTCATAAAGATGTTTGTCTTTCTCTTGGTTTTCCCTTGGAACCAAGTTATAATACACGATTTAGATGTTTGGATAGTTGTAGTCTGTTATCTCCAGAGTCTTAAGCCATACGGATCGTTCACGATGTTGTTTGCTGAAAGAATGACGAGTGCTTAAATCACCATGCATACGTTGTCAAAGCAAATTTCAGAATTCCTTGCACTGGTTCATTAAATAGGTAAATTAACTCTACCTGAATAAAGTAGCATGTACCTTTGCATTAATAATTCTTATTACAATAGAAGCTATTTCAATTCTATGGAATTTTGTTTGGTTCAATAACCTCTTATGCCTTTCTGTAAACTGTAGGCTGCCTCTTTTAAAGACTTTTCTGTTTGTATTTTAGGGTGTACCTATCCCATGTAAACCTGAACATTTAAGATGTTAATTTGCTCTCATTTGACTTAGGAACATTTGACTAATTTCTAACACTTAAAAATAATCTCCCTATCAAAAGCTGACAGTTTTCAACCTTCGTTTTAATACTACTACCTCTTTGATACTTGTTCTTTAATTCTCAGAAAATTGGATGCTAAAATAAAAGCTTCTTTGCATTCTGCCAGTCTTTAGCATTGTCATGTGTAATTTCTGTTTTTTGATGCATCTGAAAGTTTTAGATGCAGTTTTTTGACATTGATTTTGTTGTTGTTGTACCCTGAGAAGTAAAAAAAAAAGAAAAAAGATAAATTCTTAAGTTTCTGCAGTATGTGTCATGAAGGCAAAGTGACTGTGAAAAGAAACAGATAAAGGCAATTATCATATACTTTTGGCTTGGAATCTGGCTAGATATTTTTGCTTTCAAACTTTAGATCAGCCTTTTGAGCAATTCCAGTTTAAGTTTCATTCTAGATTTATGATATCATGTGTCCCTACACACGGAAAATTACATAGGTAAAAATTATCTCATTGATTATACATTCCTCAGATATCCAGAAAGGTTTCAAGAGATTCCCTGACCAGAAACGTAGCAGCCATGGCACAAGTAGTAGGGTGCTGAAAGGATAAACAGATGGCTAAAACTTAAAAAACAGAGAGTAGGAATATGTGCTAAATTTTTACAGTGGAGAAACATTGTATTTGGAGATCTGCATCAGTCTGTGCTGAGACCTGTTCACACAACACAGGTCTTGCACAATGCAGAGCTTGTACTGTCATAGAAAAGACCTGGAAAAAGGGCTGTGTGGGGGTTTGGAGGTCCGATATTTCAAAAGAAGAATCAGAATCAATTGAATAGTTTCAGAAGGGCCTTCTGGTCCTGAGTGATGAGACAGCAGAATGGCAAATGACATCCAGGTTACAGAAATGTAAGGTATGTTAGAATAGAATAGAACAGAATAGTTCAGTTGGAAGGGACCTTCAGCAATCATCTAGTCCAACTGCCTTGTTGTTCTTTTGAAAGATAGAAAGTCCCGCAGAATGTTTCCTTGATGCTTTCTTCATTGCATCAAAGCCACAATTAAATTAATCTAGGAGATTCACTTCCTGGTGCTCTTTCTTGGCCTTATGCTTTTCCAGCTAGCTCTGTTGTTAAACACTCAATGTTGAAAAGATGTTTGTTCTTTTCCTTTGCACATATAAGCCTTACAGAATGTTTCCCGAACTCTTCATTTCCACGTGGGAAGTGGGTTCTGTTGTTTCAATGTAGCAATTTGTCTTAACATATGTGTTGTGCTTGGACTTGCGATGACACCAGCATTTTACTGGTACTTGAGTGGCCTCAGAAGCTGTATTCTTTAACATTTCACCTCAGAGATCTTGCCGTAAAGATGCATTATCAAGCACTGCACCATTCCCAAAGTCTACAGTCACTTTTGTACTGGAACTTTTCAAACCACCACTGTTTAGTTGATGGTTGGGTAGTGCATGCCATCAGCTGTTACACAGAATCACAGAATGATTGGAAGGGACCTCAAAAGATCATCTAGTCCAACCCCCCTGCCAGAGGAGGAGCACCTAAATGAGATCACACAGAAAGGCATCCAGATGGGTTTTGAATGTCTCCAGAGAAGAAGACTCCACAACCTCCCTGGGCAGCCTGTTCCAGTGCTCCGTCACCCTCATTGTAAAGATGTTTTTTCTCAAGTTTAAGCAGAACCTCCTGTGTTCCAGCTTACACCCATTGCCCCTTGTCCTATCATTGGTTGTAACCAAGAAGAGTCATCAGAATAGTTATGTGAGCCCCTAAAAGAAAGTGGTTTGTAGTCTATATATATATTAGATAGAAAAGACAAGTCTTTCCTACGTATGTCTCTGCATCTGAAAGGAACTGGTGGCAGTGGTACAAAAATGGTAGTGGGTATGTTCTCTCATGCAATTTTAGTGGCACAGGGATTAGATAATTTCTCCTGTAGATGATGCAAGGGAAGACTTCAGTCTTTTGTGATTAGGATAAATACACCCTTTGTTAAAATGCACTTGTGAATTATCCAAGGAAGGAACATCATTACTGGTAAGGAGAATTTCCCCCCTTGATTTTGAAAGCTATAATCACAAGAAGGAGCGTCAAAAATGCAACTAAGCAAGAATATCAGGGTAAAGAAGGGTTTGGAGATATAACAGCTCTTTCAGTTGAGAAGCTATGGAAGAAGGTAAAAAAAACGTTGGAGATAAGCTTTGTTTCTCTGCCTAGCTACAATGTGCTGTGTTTATGAATGCTGATAGGAGAATTCCCATATGTAATGCTGAATTAAATTTTCACAGACCAGAGCTTGGTGAAAAGAGTATTTTTAAGTATTGAATTAAGCCCTGTGGTAAAAAGCTGCAAAATCATCTATTTCAGGGACATGGTAGATAGTGAATATTTTGGTTTTATGTTACATTTTTTGGATATTTTTTTCAAGTTAGTTGAAGCAGTTGAAAAGTAAATATGATGTGAGCAAATTTTATCTCAAATGAAGTTCAATAGCTACTCAACAAATCAGATTTTAATGTGGAAAGTGAAATCTAGTTTATAGACAGTAGAAGATAATATACTATTTACAATTTGGGAAGTTTCAATGAACTCACTTTTTAAAAAAGCTTTTCTAAGAGCTTAAATACTTCTTGTTTTCTGATTAAAAAAAAAAAAAAAGTTTGATGTCATATTGTAGCTATATGGGGTCCTGGTGTTTCTTTAACTATTCCTGTATTAGGACCTAGATTCTGTCTGCATACTGAGTAACTAGTAAGACAGTGAGAAAACTTGGGCAGGAGGATTGTTGTGGTAAACCAGACTTAATTTTTTAAGTTAAACTTGTCTGGGACTTCTGTAGTTACCTGCTTCTACTTTGTAGGTTGATTGCAGTTCCTTTTTCCTGGTGGAACACTGGGCACATCCAGTTTTCTCTGTTTAGCCCTTTCTGTTTCTTTAGGGCTGTTGGTATGAGATTCTGTGACTTCCTTGCAGTCATAAAATCTTTTTCTGCTTTCAGCTTGATTTTGTAAGTGCTATAAAAAAAATTGAAAACATGTGACAAATGGTCTACAGCAGCCAAATTCTCTGCATTGCTATAGTTTGAGTAATTTATGAAAATTTTTAGCTTTAACTGCTTTGACATGTGTAAATTTTTCAAAGCATGCTAATTTGTAAAACTTTCTTTTGGAGATTTTTTAGTGTAAGTTTTTCATGGTGTCATAAGCTTCCTTCCTTGTCCTGGTCTCTCAGAGTATGGCCTTCACGTGAAGCATCGTTACAGTCTGCCTCAAGTTGTGAACAACTTCCCCAGCAGCAGTCCAAACACATTTTCATTCAACTCCTTCCAGTTTCTGAATATATAAACTGAAGATGAGTCATTGTCTTCACCTCTTTGCAGTCACTTGGCCATTCATGTGGCTGCAGGAAGAGTGTGCCACTGGATGCTGAATATCACAAATGCAACACTGTTTCTGTCTTCCCTGTCTTCCCAGTCTTCAGCTAATGGTGTATTTAGGGACCTCATCATGAAAATTAGTATGTCTGGAGGCAACTTCTCTTCTAGCCCAAGGCATCAAAATGCCAATCTCTTCTTGATTCAGTCCTAAAAATTTAAGGGGAATACAGGTATCCAAAAATATTTCTTCTTTTCTGATACCATTCTCTGGAGAAAATCTGAATATAGTATTGGCCATATCTTTTCTTTTTCTACTATTTCAGTAGCCCAAAAAAACCCTATCATTTTTGTTTGCTCTGACTGTGGCAACCAGTAGACACCTGTGGGGAAATTTTGGGAGATATATATCTATATCTATATCTATATATCTATATCTATATCTATATCTATATCTATATCTATATCTTGTCACATGCACCCAGGTGTGTATCAGGCTATATGTCTGTTTTTAAAATGTCTGTTTTTTAAATGTTTTTTTTCTTCTTTTGGGGCTATTATATAGAAGGCAGCCAAGGAGTATTAAATTGCATAAGAAATAAGAACTACTAGCTATTGATGTATGTCCTTGACTTCAGAAAAAGCTTAAAATTGAAGGACATCAAGCACGGTTAATCAGAAAAGAGAAGTACATTAAGTATCTACTAGAGCTTTTTTGAGAATATAAAAATTAAGTGGTCTGGTACTGATGTTTTTGCCAAGCCCAGAATTTTAAGGATCCTATGAGACAGGTAAAATCAGTTAATTGTAAAGTCCAACAAGTGCAATTAAAGAAAAAGAACCCCAAAGATATGTGCGTATTCTGAAAATCTGAAAGGCTGCTCACTGACTACTCGTATGTTACTAGTCATCCTTTAAGTCCTCTTCCTATCAATATTTCAGGGAACATCAAGGATACTTCCTTGGAAAATGCTACAAGCAGTACAGTTAGCTGCACGTCATGGTTAAACTGCTTATGCAGGTAATTATACTGTGGATAAAAGGGTCCATTCTGTCTTGTACAGTAGCTGAGATGGACAACGCACTTTTACACTGATTTTAGTGCTTATCTGCTCTGAGGGATTAAAATACGTAACAGACTAGGTCAGAGGCTCTCAGACACCTTTATCTTAGGAAATGGTCAGTGAATTTCTGGAAGTGTTTTCTTGCTGGAGGGGCTGGTCTGTGCCTTGGCTTTCTGTCCGGTACTGCAGCCATTTGCTAAGAGCTGACGGACAGGGTGTTTGAATGCACAGCCGAAAATGAAGCAGCCTGCCTATGTAGTGTAGTTATCCAGACAGTGAATGAGATAATCATAAGTAGGATGCAGCTGTTCTCACTTTAGCTGATGCAAAGCCAACCATGAAGAGTAAAGATCAAAAGTAAAATATTTTGACTAAATAACAGGGAAAAGAACTTTTAACAATAACTTCTGTTACTTTGACTAGTAATTCTGAAACTATTACAAATCACAAGTTCATTAAAGGAGAAACTTAAGACATTTGTTGATGATGTATATTACTAAAATCAAACCAGTTTTCTCATTTTGCACAATGAGAGCAGCTGAGTAGAGCCTACTTCATTTTGTTGCATGTTTCTGTACTTGGCTTTTGTTTATTTTTTTCAAAATAGACTGTCAGAATGGGATGCCAGTTATAATAAACACTGCTCCAGATAGCGCTCCAGGAAAAATGCTAGGCATGCTTTTATTTCTTGTTCAAACTAATTCAGCCTTTATTTTCCAAGTGTATTCTAACTTTGATCAATAAGGTAGAATATCAGATTCTTAAAGGCTGCCAAAATTATTGATTTATATATGTCAATTTTAAGTTGATAGTTTTAGTATGTTTACTTTATTTGCTGTGGTTGCCCACAGCTTGGCCTCATCGATAACCCTTCAAATTGCTAGATAATTACACTATTCCCATACCTAATTTATGCATTTCAATCAAACAAGAAATAGCTTATGGTCCATTCCCTCGTTGATGATAGCTTCTTCTATATTAAAAGGGCTACACTTACAATTTACTTGCTTATGCCAGATGGCAAGTTCCTAATTAAATGCACTTCTCATGTGCCTAATATTTCTGCTTGCATTTTGGCAAAGCTAGAATCTCAGTAGGACCAAAAGATTGTTGGGGTATATTAACATTAATAATTGTTATTTTTACGGTCTTTGTAGTGTATGGTAGCTCAAAAAAGATCTTATGGATCAAGGGCTGTGACTTAACCTTTGGTACCAAGACTCTACTTCTATACAAGTTCAGATCCTCAAACCAGATT
This sequence comes from Antrostomus carolinensis, assembly GCF_000700745.2. Taxonomy (NCBI): domain Eukaryota; kingdom Metazoa; phylum Chordata; class Aves; order Caprimulgiformes; family Caprimulgidae; genus Antrostomus; species Antrostomus carolinensis. The sequence continues at coordinate 15,872 of NW_010291899.1, read as the reverse complement.
CTTAAAAATTATTTGCTGTACACTTCTACTCTTGCTCTTTAAAGGCTGTTTGAGTCTCTTTCACAGAAGGTTGGAGCACAAATTGCTATTTTATTATGGTGGTTGGTGAGAAAAGTTGTTTGTCCTTTTTCTACTTCCTTTCCATTGGCCTTCTTTTTGTCTTCCTAGAACATCAGAAGGGGTAAGAATTCCTGAGGATCTCAGCTAAACACTGAGCTTCCATTGTCTGCCTGATGAGGACAATCATCTTGATCCAGAAAAATGTCTCTGGATTAAGTACATCAGTCTGGCATTCTTAAATGTGGTTCAGTACAGAGTCTCTGTGATCTCAGGAAATCTTCGGTTAAATTATATTTTCAAATGTAGCTGCACTTTGTTAACGAACGATTGCCCAGGCCTTCAAGGTGAGGAATTCTTTCTGTGAAGTGTATTGCTGGGTTGACCTTTTACCTGAGTGGTACCAGGTCTAAACTGATCTTAGCAGTTTAGAAGTGAGGAACTTGAAGTCAGTTCCAGAGTGAAAAATGGAAACACTACAAAATACTTATAGTTTCCAAAATAATAGCTAATGTTTATGTGGTTTAGGCTGCTTTACTTTATAGCACTAAAAAATGCTTTTTATTGTGCCTTCCCCCCCCCCTTTTTTTGGTATTTTAAAATGCTAAAGCTTTTTTCCCCTGACATTCTTTTAGTGAGTCAAAGGGTGTAGTATGATTTTGAGTGCAAAATTAAGAGTAATTTACTTCAGAACAGTTTTAGAATGGCAACTTGTAAAATGGAAAATCATTAATCACTCAGTGTTTTATAGCATAGTTTTAAAGGAAAAGTAAAATTCATTGGGAACATGGCTTTTTATGGCTACCAAGATAATACAGGAGATAATCAGTATTGGATAAAAGCTTTTCCTATGCTGTCTGCAAGAAATTGTTTAATTCAGTAACAGTGAAATATGTCTGATTTCAGAGAATAAATAATTTGAGTATACTGTGGTGTGTACTGTGCAAACTGTTGAAGTGTATCCTTTTGTCCATTAGCTAATTCATCCTACTGCATACAATGCTAATGTAAACATAGGTGGGCATGCCTGATTGTCTAATCTGGGGGCTTTTTTGTTCTTCTTACTTGCTGTGTTCCATTAATAACAGTGACTGAATCAGGTAAGACCTCATGGAAGCAGAGAAGGTTGTTCATTGCTTAAGGACATTGAAAAATACTCCAAAAAAGATGATTTCAAAAGCACAAGTTTACCAAGGAGTACAAAGACAGAGAGAAACACAGCAAGGGTCTAAGACCCTGCAGCTCCAGAGGAACAGTCAGGAGGAGAAATTGCTGCAAAGGTCACAGAGCTGCAAGTCAGATTTCACAGGTGATAAAATGGAAACCTCCTTGATTCTGGAAGAAACTTCAGAGTTTTTCTGCAACTCATAAAACTACCAACAGGACAGACATCAGGTCTGAAAACAAGGATTCTTTTTGAACAAATTAAAACGGTCAGAAAACTAATTGTTTCTCTATTAAAAAAAAAAAAGTTATATTTTATAATGTAATTGAGATTTTAAGCCTTTTCGTTTACTTTTATGAGCTCACTGTAAGGGAAAGTTTTAAGGAGATCCACTTCAAAGTTCTGTTTTGTACATGTAAATATAAAGACAATTTTTTTTAGAAATAGAGCATATAAACTCTTGTAACTTTCTTACACAGCTGAAGCCTTTGTTATTCCTGTTTGTCTTTTACACTGAATATTCATCAGAACATGTGAACACAAGCAGTCGTGTAAAACGAAAATATTTGAAAACTATTTTTGTCTAGATTATTGCTAAATAAAATTTTGGGTATCGATTCTGTATGTACTTGTTTTGCTCATTCATTGATTTTTTTCTAACTTCTTTTCTCTTGGAGCAAGATTTAGTTAGGTAAATGACCACATTTTACCTGTTAACTAAAACATACCTTTGGGTTATCTCCTCCTTCAATCTTACTTATTTTCTTGTGTTTTTCATCTCTTAGCTTTTAAATTTTAGTTCATTTTTGGGAAGTACTTCTGAAATTTTGAAAGCTGCACCTGTGCAACAAAAGAAATTAAGGAAGTTCTCTTTAGGACTTGTAACAAATTATTAAGAATGTATTCATTTAATTTATACTAGCTAAACAGCCAGTCTTATTCATTCTCTCTCTTTGAGTATACATGCTGCTCTGTAGTATGACCATCCCACAGTAACTTTTTCCAGTAGTTTAACAGCGAAGAAATATATATTAACTCTATATTTTTTTATCTTAGATGTTTAACTAGTCTTCCATCTTTTTATCACTCTTATTGATGACTGCAGTTTTAAGAAAATTAAACTAATGCAGAGTCTTCCTATGGAAATAATTTAATAGTCAGTTGCTCCAAATATAAAATTGCAATTCACTGAAACTTCCTGGGCATTGAGTCTGTTGGGGAATGAGCTCTAGGGCCATGGTTTCTGTTACAGTGTCCTGACCAGAGCACTGTAATTTTTGTAACAGGAAACATTTTTCTTATGGTGCTTTACTTTTTTTTGTTTTGGGGGGGTTTTTTTGTTTGTTTGTTACATGCTTCCTTTCTTTCTGGGAAGATGCATGCCGATACTGAATGAAAACTATTCTAACTAATGCAGTAGACACTGAATCACAGGATTTAAGCAGAGTTTTAGGTGCTTTTATATGCTTTTGTTTCAAATGCAGATTAGATATACCTGCTTTATTATGCCTGAATTAAATACATGTTCTGTTACTGAAAAATAAAATTTAATTATAGAAGAAAATGAGGAGGTTTATATATCTTTTGATCAGAGGTACTTCTGATATATCTATGAGTAGGGAAGGAAAAAAGAAAAACTAAAGGAGAGAAAATAAATAGGAAGATGATCAACAGAGAGCCATGTTTCATGTTCTTTGGTCATTAATGTTTCCTTTTATATCACTTGTCCTTCACTAAAAAAAAAGCAAAGCCCACAAACCCACTAAATTACTCCAAATTAGTCTTTCCCTCCTCAACTTGACTGTGAAAGGGTCTGCAAACCTGAGCTTGCTTGTTTGCTCTTAGAAAAGCAATTTGTCCCATCTTACATCTCTTCCAGTTCACCTGTCAGGCTTATCTTTGCACAGAGTGCAGCAGTGAGCATAAAGGACGCACACAGCTTTTCACTTGCTGCCTCACTACTTAACCTCTTTAAAGGATCATACAGAATTAAACCCATAGAAATTAAATAGTTTTTAAACAAATTGTGTGAAGATGCAATCCAAGCAGAAGATACCATTTAACACACCCCCCAAAAAAACCCCAACTAGCCCTCTATGACAGTTCAAATCTGTTTTATATAAATTAATTTTGGGCCTACTTTAATTTGAAAAGCGAGTGAGTAGAGCAGGTGAACAGGAGGTGAAAAAGGTTCCTGTTCTGGAGCCACTGAATGAACTGGGGAGGAGAGTCCAGGTGACGGAATGTGGCAAAAAATGGGATAGAGAAGTGATGGAGTGTGAGGAGTGTGGCAGGAAGGAACTGGGAGATAACAGCTGAAGCAGAGATTGAAATACTACTAAGATGATCAGGCAGTAGATTCACAGCCAGCTGTTCATGCTCACAGTTGGAAAAAATTCCTAGAAACCAGACACAAGGACATGCTGGGCAGTTGCGTACTTATTTATATGTCCTTTTATTTTTATCTTGTCTTGCATAGTCATTTTCAGATTTTTCTCTTTTAGTTTATTCTTGATCATACTCTAGTAAAGCATAAATATTCTGAGTTTTGAAGCTGTTTTGAACCTCCTTATACATGTCATGTAATGAAATGGCCTAGTCATGTCCCTTTAAACGTTATATATTTGGAAGTCCTGTGTTTATGTTCCAAAAGGTTCCTATTGGAGTATTTTCCACCTTTTTTAAGTAACTATTTAAAACAAATACATTTTTATAGCTTTAATAGGCTCAACAGTAACTTTCAAATGTTTCTTTCTATTTATATGTGAAAGATTAAGTTCTCTTTTGGCTCACTGTTTTGCTCAAGTTTAGAAGATGGCATTCCTTTCTAGTTATTCACTATAGCCCTATTATTAGGAAGTGGCGAGGTCTTAGTCTATCAATAAATGGCCTGCTCTCTTATCCCTCACAAATTTAAAAAGTACGTCAAACACAGCCAACTGAAAATGCTTTGGAGTGAAACACTAGAAAAAATGTTTTCCAGCAGTTCTTGTTTCATACCATATGAGAGCCTCTAACAGCAGTGGGAGGTCAGGAGAACTGGAAAAAAATCTTTTTCGAGAAGGTGATTTTTCTGTTGCATCATTATTCAAGCTCACAAGTGAGAGTGCAAGAACAAAAACTGGGAAGACTTGGACATTTTCCCTCAGTTCTTGGAAATTCAGAGATGTCTAGTGACTAATTACTTTTTATATTTTCTGACCATTAATAAAATTACCCCCACTTTAATTGCTTGAGAATTTGTTTGCATTCAGTAATTCTAATAGATAAATATTAACATGCATTTTTTTTTTTACATTTGATAATTCCAATAGGTATATATTTTCATGTGAATTTTGCTTTTTTTCCAAAGTATGTGCCATTTTATCATTAATGTAAATTGCTTTTGCTGTACTATTTAACCTTTCTGAAGCTTTTCCAGGGTCTGTTTTAATATTTCACATGACAAAACTTCTGTTTCATCTGGACTTGTTCATCCTAATTTTAGCTGTATTTACTGTTTGCCACGTATTTACAATTTTCAGCAGTAGAGTATTTCCGTTCTTAGTTAACTTCATTATCAACTATCTCTTGCAATGCAATTTTGGGGATACAAAGGGGTTGGGGTATCTTGTTTTGTTTTGTTTTGTTTTTTTCTGAGGAGGGAGTGTGACTGACACTGACTAATTTTAGGGCACAAAGAAAAAGATACTGCAAATGAAGTAAGACCATGATTCCAGTACTAGCCAGATACTCTTTTGACTGCACAGATGATCTAAGAATCTCTTTCCTGACTACAGTATATAAGCCTCTATGGGCACATACTGCGGTTTTTTTGCAAATGAATCAGAGAAAATCTAACATGGAGAACTAAAATCAAGCTAAAATTTATTACTATTAACTGTAAAATTCTTGTATAGTACTTTATTTCTAAGATAAATTGCATTTTCCATAGAGGCTGGAAGGCTGGAATATCCTTCTTTTGCCCTCAATGCCTTTTGCTTAACAAATCTTTATCGCACTCTTTAAACATGTCACAGACTTGAATATGATGTGAATAAGTGAAAGAATTGTTACAGATAGGACCAAACAGCTTCTATGTCTGTTTTAGTTAGATGAATTAGTTAAACTGATACGTGATAGTCATTGTCTTCTCCACCATTGTGTTGTCTCGTACTTTGAGGGATAAGCAGGTGTTCCTGAAATCTTATAGGTATACACAGAATTTCTGCCAAAATGCTAATTTTTTGCTCTTAAAAAAAAAAAAAAAAAAAAAGAAAAAAGTGACATCTTTTAATGGCAGAATATTCAAACCACAGTTTACATATTTTTTTACATTGTTTCTTCATGGCATAAGTTTGCAAGTACATCTAGTTAGTCAAGTGCTGGTATGAGTGGACCCATACTCAATGTGGAAGATAAATATGTTTGGTTAGTTACTTTTCCAGGACTAGGTTGTCAGTCATTGACTTTCAAAATTCAAATGAAAAGGACATTGGCAGTTTTTGATGAGGAACAGAACATCAGTGTACTTGAACTGTGATAACCTAGTTTTTTCTACAGGTGCATGAAACCCCATGATTAAAGTGATTGTTCATTATACTTACTAAATGCATTCTAATGTTGAATGCAATTTTAACATTGCAACAGAAATCTTTTTTATTATTTTTCACATAGATTTTTGGACTACTATTTATTCATTTACTGTAGACTGCTGTCATGAAATAGGCATTGGATGTCCAGTGTTTGTGTCCCACAATTTTAATCTCAGTCGATTTTCATCCATCACTTGTAAGTTGTCAGTTAAAGTAGTCAAGAGGGCAGTTCAGGAATGTATCTTGTTCTTTCCACATACTAATTAAAATTTTTCCTTTCTCTTTCCATTCTTGCGTTTAATTAGGAAGACAGTTGCCTTCAGATGATACAGAACTCGCTGGCAGTTGCCCTTGCTTCAGTCCTGCTTCATGAGAACTTCAGAAGATACTAACTGAGGTATTTATTTGTTCTTTTCATTCTTAGAGATTCTTAGAATTTCTACTTTGTAAATATTAGATAGGTAGAAGAGCAGGCAAAAGACGTCATAAATCTAGACCAAGAAGAGCAATCGTATGTGGAAAATAACACAAAAGTTCTGTCTGTAGAGAGAGCTACTGGGTGATACAGAATAGACTGTTTCAGTTGGAAGGGACCTACAATGATCATCTAGTCCAACTGCCTGACCACTTCAGGGCTGACCAAAAGTTAAAGCATGTTATTAAGGGCATTGTCCAAATGCCTCCTAAACACTGACAGGCTTAGAGCATCAGCCACCTCTCTAGGAAGCCTCTTGCAGTGTTTGACCACCCTCTCAATAAATAAATGCTTCCTAATGTTCAGTCTGAACCTCCCCTGACACAGCTTTGACCCATTCCCACGCGCCCTATCACTGGATCCCAGGGAGAAGAGATCAGCACCTCCCTCTCCACTTCTGCTCCTCAGGAAGCTGTAGAGAGCAATGAGGCTGCCCCTCAGCCTCCTTTTCTCCAAACTAGCCAAGGCCAAAGTCCTTAGCCATTCCTCAGAGGACATTCCTTCCAACTCTTTCACACTTTTGTTGCCATCCTCTGGATGCATTCAAGGACCTTCATGTCCTTCTTAAATTATGTGGCCCAGAACTGCAGACAGTGCTCAAGGTGAGGCTGCACCAATGCTGAATACAGTGGGATGATCACCTCTTGACTGGCTGGTCGTGCTGTGTTTGATGCCCCCTTAGGATGTGGTTTGCCCTCTGGGCTGCCAGGGCACGCTGCTGGCTCCTGTTGAGCCTGCTGTCAGCCAGCACCCCAGATCCCTTTCTGCAGGGCTGCTCTCCAGCCACTCCTCTTCTAGTTTATACTTGTGCCTGGCATTACTCCATCCTAGGGGCAGGATCTTCTAGCCTCTGCTTTTCTCCAAGAATGGGCAACAAATTTTGCAGGAAAGCCCTGTATGTGAATACTCTGTCACCTAAATGATGACTAAATAATGAACCCTTTAAAACTATCTGGCATTTATAGGTTTATTCCTCTAATACTTACAGGGAATTTCAATTAAAGAAAAGCTTTAGTGTTAACACAATATTCAAATACTTTTGTCCCAGTTTATCTTTCATATATCCATGAGATTAAATATGAAAGTTGTTTTAAATATATTGATAAATATTTTATTATTAAAAATATTTGTAATGTTTGTCAGATACCACTGAATTAATTCCTTTGTATAGAAAATAACTTCTCCATTTGTGTATGTAAACAGAGTCTGATAAAGGATTAATGGCCATAGAATTCATAAAGAGAAAAAAGTATCTCATAAGCCTGTGATCAGTTGGATTTGTGTCAGTACTAAATTTATGATCTGCAGCTGTTAAAGGTCTGATAGAAGCTTCATCTTCTAAAGCGTGATAGCAGTGCGAGTTCATGGCTAGAAAAAAAGGAAACATTGTGCTTTGAGAAATGAAATTGTCCAAACGTATGGATGATGATTGCAATGCTTCACATGGCACAAAACACTTACTCTGTAAATCTTACAAATGTACGTTTTAATGCTTTTTAAATTGCAGACAGCTACCAGCGCAAATTGTAAAATACCGTAGGTTGAACAGAAAGTCCGTTGGTCATTGTTTGTATAGTCAGTCTAATGTAAGCAGTGCCAGGCTGGAATTCTTTTTTCTGCATTTGAGAACTCAAAGCTTAAGTGGCACTGAAAAAAGATGTCTCATAATTTCTATAATATTATCTTAAAATATGTAATATATACAATTTTTTTATAGCTCTTGATATTTATATCCATCTTTCTTAAATACCAAGAATGGCTTAACTTTTTGGAAAGGTTGGTAATTGTTTGTAAAAGTCATATGTGCTATTATAGTTATACTATAAGAGAGGTAGTTCGGTTTTTTAAAGATACTTTATATACCAACCAGTATAGATTATAGTTAGAATAAGGTTAGCATTAAAATTAAAAGTTTTCAGAAAAAAGACTATTAAAATTCTGTTGGATGTTACATATGGATTCAGAGAAGAAAGCAGAGGTCTTTTTTGTTTTTAATTTTGCATTGTGTGCTGTTAGCAGCTGACTATGTTTACAGTTTTTACATGCAGATTCTATGAAGTGCTGCATATTCTCAGATTTTAATAAAGCAGTTTGCATTATGTGACAGGTTGGGCCATTTTAGTATGCATTATGAATTGATTATGTCTTACAGTGGGGCAGTTCATTTCTGGAGTCAGTGTACAACCATTTTAGCAGTAGAATTAGCTGCTTATGTCACAGATTATAATTAGCTGTGTCTGTATGCCAAAGCAACAGGATGGAATGCAAAACACAGCCAAACATGTGAACGAATTTTCTTCCAGTGATATTTGGCCAGGCCTAAAATATCTTCCACTCCAGATTTCAAAGTAGTGGAAAAGTTAGACAATTCTCTCTGGGGGAGAAACTGTTTGTAGTTTATTCAGAAGTCCAAATTGTTTCAGATCTCTAAGGTAAGTAATGTTTTTTTTTAAATTCTTTTTATATTTGTATTAAAATATTAGTAAATTAATATTTGAGTTGATTTCTGTTTGTTTTTTACTTATTAGATGAATGTACTGAGCTTCTACCCCATCTGATTTTCTGTGCAACATTTCAGGCTTATTCTGTCCTCATTTAAGGATCATGTTGCTCCTTATGTGATTATTTTTGGGCCCAAATTTAAGTGTTCATTTTTGTATTCAATTATCATTTCAGATTCTAATAATTTAAATATGTTTGCTTTTACAATTAAATGCAGTATGAAGTTGCATAGTTTAAACTTGCATTTGGGTAATATTAAGAAGCTAACTTTTAGTACTTTTTAAATCTTTTACAATATCATATGATGATACAGAGATATTACTGTACTTACATAAATATCTGATTTGCATCAGTAAACCTCTGATGTTTGGAGCTCTGTATTTTTCTCAGTTTATCTGTCACATACTGAAAGTTAAATTCAGTGAAGAATGGATCCATGCTTCTGCTGAACACTTCTTTTTGGCTTGGCAGTGTGATGATAACCTTCCATCAGAGGAACTGTTCCCAAAATCAATTCTAGCTTCTTTGAAGCATACTTGAATTAATATGGAGCATCCAACTATGTGTATACAGAACTCCTTTTACAAGTTTGTAATCTTGAATTCAAATACATTTTCTCTTGGATAATTTCACTGACTGAAAGAATATGACTAACTAGGTATCAGTGGGTTACTGACTCATTATCAAATGATTTATTGGATGATATTTGGTGTCTCTCCACCAACAAGTGCTCGCACTGCATATTTAATCATGCATCAGAATGAGCACATAAGTTTCTAAAACAGGATATTGCCAAAGTCTAGGAATGTGATTTAACTGCATCTGCACCAGTCAGCTAGGCTCCTTTTATAGACATATGGATGGTTTCACCATATCTGTCTTAAATCTCCTCCTGCTTGAGGAGATGAATCACGTCCTAGAAGCGTCTGCCTTTCTACATTGTCTGTGGAGGAGAAAGATGTTATCTGTATTTGGTGAGATGAATCCTGGCCTGTGTAGCCACATCCAAATGAGTAATCCACGTGAGTGAAATATAGTAACTTTGTGCCACAGAGTTCTGAAAGTTTGCAGTCAGTTAAGATATTGGAAGTTGTGGTTGTGATGCATAGTCACAACTGATGCCACTTTGGCCAAGATCAGTGTTCTTTTATCTTCTAAACAAATGTGATATTCACATATTAGATACAGACCTCCTTTCCTTTACGTAATGAAGAACAAATGGTTCTAGAATACCACCAAAGGGTAAGAACCACTGCGAGAAGTTAAATTAAAAATGAAAGGATCTAAATTAAGCCCAGCATGAAAGGGAACCATTTAAAATCTCTTTTCTAAACTTTAACACTTTTGCTAGTAGCATACAACTTTTTCCTGGTTTAAAACTCAGTGGTTAAAAGCAGGTTTTATTTTAGTTTTTGTTCGTGATCATAAGGTTTTAGTAACAATATGAAGATATTCATAATATTAATTATTACTGTAATAGGTTTGTAATTATACAAATATGTGTGACTATACTTAATGTTAAGAATACTTATGCAAAAATGTATGTTTTAAGGTAAGGAAAAAGAGTTTTGAAGGAACAGTTGAAAGGAAAAAATTGATATATTGTGCCATACAAACCCAAGCCTCTGTCAAAAGGCACAGAAAAGTTATCTGGGCAAGATTGTCTTGCTTGAATAGCCTTGTGAGATTTATTCCTTCTTGTGAAAAGTAATGCCTTTTACATGAGATACAAATCCGAGGTCCTGACCTCTTACAGATTTTAATTATTTTCATGACTTGGAATTAAGTAAGCTGGATTTCCCAAAGTTGATTGTTTTAGGTGTTGAACAAGTAGCACCTGAAGATTTTCTACAACAGAGACACTTACAAGGTCTTTCTCTTATACAAGTTTTCTGATAACTAATAAGGTCTTTTTATCCATTGCAGTCTATCAATAGAGGTGTAAATGGGGTTTCTTCTTCTCCCTTTTATCTCATTTTCAGAAAGTTTGTAGGAATGTAGTTATTTCTGAGACCTCTACTTGTCTGTTGAATTTGGTTAAAATTGGCCAAGAAGCTCAAAAGCTATTGTAGGAAACAAGTGGGAGACAGATGATTTAGACACTGACATAGAGTGTGGTTGCTTTTTTATTAATTAAACCTGGCTAAAAGCATCATAGCAGTTTGGATAACAGGTTAATTCAATATCCTGGTCAAATTTTCAGCTTGGGTAACTATTCTCACTATTTAATTCATCTGTAACTTTGGCTACCTGGACCAGTCTTCTCATTAAATCTTTCTGTATATCTGCCAAAAGCTGTTAAACAGCTGCTGCATTTCATGCCATGGTTGGTTGTGTTTCTGTAGTGGATGAAGTACTACTGTGTAAGAATGTGAAGAGGAATATAAGCTAAAGTACATCAGTATTTTTTTTTAAATGAAGTATCGTATGTGCTGTGTTGGATATTGCTGGTATTAGCCATAAAACACATGGTTTTCACTAGGACATATAACATATTAATGTGCATGTGTATAACCTGAAGGTTGTCTGTAATAATCACATATATATGTTTTCAGGAATGAGATGTAGACGTGGAATTGTCTTGTAGTAATGCATGTTAAATTTCAGAAGGAACTTCTTTACAGTGAGGGTGACGGAGCACTGGAACAGGCTGCCCAGGGAGGTTGTGGAGTCTCCATCTCTGGAGACATTCAAGACCTGCCTGGACGCCTTTCTATGTGATCTCATTTAGGTTCCTGCTCTGGCAGGGGATTGGACTAGATGATCTTTCGAGGTCCCTTACAATCCCTGACATTCTGTGATTCTGTTAAACTGGTAGTGTTGTGATCCACACTTGGTGATTTGTTTTAACCAATTTCAGTCATGTTTATGGAAGACAAAGCCATATCCCTTTGGCCGTATTGAAAACATCTAAAATGCTATTTAAATTAAGAAATTTAAAATTATTTTCTTCCTGTATCAGAAATCCTCAGGTACCTAGTAATATATGACTTCAACTCAGGAAAGAAATTCCAAACTAGCATTCAAAATACTATCTAGAAATAAGCTTTGATTTTGGATTGTTTAGTAAGTGAAGCATATAAATATCTAGAATGTGACATAATGAAAAAAAAAAAGGTGACAGAAAGCAAAATTATTCTCTTCCTTTGATTTATCAGAAGACTACATCTTTTGCTGCCTTTCCCTTCATTTGTGACTTTCTTCAGCATTCCCTGGACAATTTCTCCCCATATTTTACAATCTCCATTTATGTCTCTCATGTTTATTTCCTGAGTGTAGTCACTACTACGACCAAATACTTAAATACTGTTTTCAGATGACAGTACTTGATTCACATCAGTAAATCAACTTTCATTGAAAGTTAAGAATTTTAATAATAACTGCTTATTTCTATTTTGGATTAAATACTTTTATGAAAAATTCTGCTTTGAGATACAAGGAGTATGTATGTTATGTTGAATGAGAGATTTTGTTCTTAGTTTACTTTGGAATGCATATATACTTAACATGTACTTCTGGGTTTTGTTTATGCTTAGTTTATTTTACAGCTAATTGAAAGGTAAGCTGTGTCTTTCCTATTTGTTTTAATCTAAGAAGTGGCATACTGACCAAAACCAGTATTTATACATTTTGCCATGTTCTTCATCTTCCGTGTTTCTTGCATTGCACTATTGCTATGTCATGGTTGCTGAAGAAACTTAGAGTCGGTTGCTGCCTAAACAGCTGAAGTCAACATCACCAAAAAAGGCTTCTGTAGTACATGTCTTTTGATGATCTCCTTGTGTGTCTACACATTTATATTAATGTGGTTTTCCCCTGTGTAAGTAAAAATGTAATAAAGCTGTTATGACCAGGACTGCAACGCAACAGAAGCACGTCAGTTTGTGTTCATTGACATTTAAAATTCATAAGAAAAGACAGAGATTTAAAATACATAATGAGACACGGTATGCATAGGAAAGCATTTTGTTTCCCTTGCTACTGAAAAGGAAAGTTAAATTTGAATTTTGAGTTTAGTTTCATGTGACTTTTCCAAAAAGGTACAATTGTGACTTTCTAGATGCAAGGTCAAATCATTCTTCTTTCTTATTTTTTAAAGCACATTTGTGATCACTTGAATTAGGGAGGGAAGACATAAGGATTAATTTTAATCTCTAGCCTCTGCATCTAGTTCCATTCCTTATTTCTTTGGTGTATTTTCACTTCACTGTTCAAAAAAAGGTTCACAGAATAGCAGTATAACTCCATGTACTATGTGAAATCATTTAGCAAGGCTAAATAAACAGCTTTTCAAGGTCCTCAACCAGCATAAGAAAGCACCACAGAAAGGAGTTATCTGTTTTGTAATTGTGCTGAAGTCTATTGTATGAACTGGAGGTGTGCCTCTAAAGAGATAACAGCATGCTACCTGGAAGTAGCGCTTGCATAAAAGCAATATCAAGAACAGGAAAAAGAGAAAAGGTAATGCCAATGCATATGTCTTATGTACTTAAGTTTGAGCTGTTTCTTTTTGCTCTCATAGAGAGTACCTCTTCTCAGCACTGAGGACATTAAATACTTTTCCTGAGAACAACATTGAGGAAAACATTAAAGAACTTTTGCTAAAATCTCTGTCCAAGCAGGACTTAACATTAGAAACAATATTTCTACAAGATACGTTTTGACCTTGCTGGTAATCACTGTTGTATGGTAGAAAGGATCTGCTATTACACACCTAGGACATAAAAAGATACCTTTTTTAAAATAAGTATTTTTAAATAGAAAAAGATGTAATTGCTTTTTTAAGAAGTATTTAACAGTATCTAAAATTGTTCTTTGTCTAGTAGTCATCCACACAAGATTATGATTCTTTCATTTGTCTCCATCAGAGGAATTGCTTTTATTTCCTTCACAATTATAAAGAACTTAAAGCCTTTCAGTATGTTCAACAACGCCAATGAAGATTATTTCCCCATTCCAACCCTTGAGTTAGCTTTACAATTCTGGCACGTTTGTCACACTTCCCTTAAGTAGATAAACAATGAGAAAAAACGTAGCAGATGACAAAAGTTTTTAAAAAGTTTATGCCTACCAGTGTTTTGAGATTCCTGGTGTTGTCTCCAGTGATGAAAAATTGAAGGCCACAAAAACAGTTCTTCTTACATTTAATGGTCCTTAAGAAATGAAATTTTGTACACAGAAACCAAATCTTCACTGCAACTCAAAGCAAAAAGCTACCAGATCCTGTGTGGTGTTACTTTACTGTGTGTTAAAGTAAAACTTTGTGGTGTTTCTCTTCTTGAGATACTGTACATTGATGATAAAGGAGAAATTGAAAGTAATTCAGAGCATCCAAGCAATACAGTAAAAAAAAAAAAAAAAAAAAAAAAAGGTAATTGAGAGTAGCAATTTAAATAGCAATAGAAACAGCATGGGATCTATCAATTTTGCCAAATACCCAAATAAACAACTTCTCTTAATGTCCATGATACTCAGAGACATAGAAACCTCTCTAAAATAGCCAGAATTCTATTTAATCACCCAGGTTAGGAATATTGCTACTGACATGATATGATAAAAGTTTAGATGTTCTTTCCAAATAAGCAGTGTGCTAAATAAATACTCTTGAAAAAACTGTATACCTTGTAGAGCAAAGGAAGTGTGTTAAGATTATTATTTGAACGTTTCATCTAGATTTCCTGTTTCTTAAAATTGTGACATTGTTTTTAATTCTCTTTTTATGAAGGAATAATATTTCAATTCAAATTAGTATAACTTTACTTTGTTTATCTAGAGTAGACAGGATTTTTTAACTACTATCAGAAATACTTGGTGTAATCATGCATATTAGAAACAGGTTAGCTCCTTTGAAACACTTTAAATTGCAGTCAGAAACACATAGCAAATTCTGTTTGTCTTTTGGACAAATAAGTAAACTCTAAAATTTGTAGGCAAAATATTTTTTCTGAAATGGCACATAACACAGATTACCCGTTCTTCATAGAAAGATATTGCAATATAAAATTATCAATATTTCATATTGGCAAAACTTAATCTAAGATTTAATTTAAGTTCACCCTCTTTCCAACACAGAATAAGATATTTCATTACATATGTCAAACATGTAAAATGTACTGAGTGTGTACATTTCAAGTAAAAAATCCACACCTGACTTGTGCTCAGCTTCAAAAATAACTGCATAAGGATGAAGGTGCTTGCCAAAAAGTAAGCTGGAAGCATTCCAGAAAATATTTAAGAGCATTATGTTGGAAGGACAGCTTGGATATATGCTCTCTGTCAAAAAGAGTTTGAGAGGGCAAAAGTAACTCAGCATGGCAAATCAGCAGACTAAGGGAAATAATCGGAAGCAAGAATTCATGTTTCCCAAATCTGAAGTTGTGTGCAAATGAACAAAACAGAAAATATCATGAACTCTGACAGGTTAAATCTGAAAACAATACAACTGGGCAAAAGTGTTTAAGGAGCAATGAACATCATAAGTGACAATAAATCTTTTTTCAAATATGACAACCACCAAAACCCAGGAGGGAGTTTGTATGGTTAATGGATGATCAGACTCTTTTTAAAAAGAGTGGTCAGAGAAGTGAAGATTATGAGAGATTATAAGAATTATGCAGAATGAATTATTTGTGTTTCTGTTAATTGTGGAAGAAGGTGGAGCACAGAGCTAGAACCTCACATTATGGGGTACTCATCAAAGGGTCTATTTCTGAAGAAAAGGACTATAGAAAAAGCTTATATATAAGGGACATGTAGATAAAATATACAGTAATATTCAAAATCAGAAGACATTCACCAAAGACCTCTGAAAGAGCTCAAGAATAAAATAAGTGAACTACTAATGGTGATAAAAGGCAAGCTCTAAAGACTGCAGAATCCTAGATTAATTTAGAGTGGAAGAGGCCTCTGGAACTCATCTAGTCTATGCTCCTGATCTATTTGATCAGGGAGCCTGTAGCAGACTCAGCAGAACATCACTTGTCCTTTGATCTGTCCTTTGATCCTTCTCATAAGTTCCTCAGTGTCTCCTTTTCTGTTTCAAAGCAAAACTGTATGCATTTGACTCAACCCTTTTGTGGTGGGTTGACCCTGGCTAGAG